>NC_138548.1:212393374-212485048 GCF_964273705.1 Natrix helvetica | reverse complement strand
CCAGCAGAGGAGTCAGCCACAGCCTCAGGCGCTTTCCTGCATTCCAGCTAAATTGATCCCATAAACACACTGAAATATTTGAAATCCAAGAATGAGAATGTAAGGGGGAGGAGAGAGCAGGTCCTGAAGGTCCTTTGGCTTTGTCCCTGGCCCTGTTTTATCTATCTATCATCTATCTATCTATCTATCTATCTATCTATCTATCTATCTATCTATCTATCTATCTATCTATCTATCTATCTATCTATCTATCTATCATCTATCATCTATCTATCATCTATCTATCTATCTATCTATCTATCATCTATCTATCTATCTATCTATCTATCTATCTATCTATCTATCTATCTATCATCTATCTATCATCTATCTATCTATCTATCTATCATCTATATCTATCTATCTATCTATCTATCTATCTATCTATCTATCTATCTATCTATCTATCTATCTATCATCTATCATCTATCTATCATCTATCTATCTATCTATCTATCTATCATCTATCTATCTATCTATCTATCTATCTATCTATCTATCTATCTATCATCTATCTATCATCTATCTATCTATCTATCTATCATCTATATCTATCTATCTATCTATCTATCTATCATCCATCTATCTATCTGTCATCTATCTATCTATCTATCTATCTATCTATCTATCTATCATCTATCTATCTATCTATCTATCATCTATCTATCTATCTATCTATCTATCTATCTATCTATCATCTATCTATCTATCTATCTATCTATCTATCTATCTATCATCCATCTATCTATCTATCATCTATCTATCTATCTATCTATCTATCTATCTATCTATCATCTATCTATCTATCTATCATCTATCATCTATCTATCTATCATCTATCTATCTATCATAGCTACCTCTGTCGGCCTATTTATCTACCTACACCTACCTGCCTGCCTACCTACCTACCTACCTACCTACCCATCTGACTTATGTGCCACCCATATAGCCAAAGGCAACTCTGGGCAGTTAACAGACATTGAATCAAATGCAGTATAAAACATTAAAAGAACAAATAAAGATCTTAAATTGAAACATTTAATTAAAGAAAATAAAACTAAGCAGGATAGTGCGGGAGGGAGCCAAGTGAATGCAGGGAGGAAGTGAGCTATTCTCTATTCCCTTAGCCACCCTTCAATATTCCCCACCCCCCAATGGGGCCCCAGGCTACTTGACATAGTTGACCAAAAAGGTGAGAGCAAGTCTGACCCCAGGAAGGAGGGGCATAATGTTCCAGAAGGCGGGAGCCACAGCACAAAAGGCTCTACTTCTGGATACCCGCTAGCTGAAATTCCTTGGCTGATGGGTCGAAGCATGCCCCTTCTGCTGGCATTGGGGGGAGGGGGGGAAGAGGCAGACTAATGCCATTGGGATGAGCCAGTTTCTCAGATAGCCTGGACCCATGCCATGCAGGAGCTTAAAGGTGGTAACCAACACCTTGAATTGGATCCAGAAGCAAACTGGCAGCCAGTGCCTAAGGACCCCGAAAAACTGCCCATGCACCTGTGTTCTGCACCAGATGAAGCTTCCAGGCACTCTTCAAGGGTAACCCCATGTAGAGCACATTGTAGTAATCCAACCAGGAGATAACTAGGGCTTGAATGACTGAGCACATCTGTTGCCAAGAGAATTAGAACCAAACTATTCCATACAAGTGTAGCACTTATGGTCCAGCTATTTCCCGACAGAATGATTAACCAGTGGAACGGCTTCCCTCCAGAAGTTGTGGTTGCTCCAACACTGGAAGTTTTAAAGAAGAGATTGGACAACCATTTGCCTGAAATGTTAGCAGGTCTCTTGCCTTAGCAGGAAGTTGGACAAGAAGACCTCAAAAGGTTGTGTCCAACTCTATTATTCTGTTAACAATATAATTGTAGCAGATTCTTCAAACCGAAGCAGTTTGGCCTTAGCGCCCCCCCCGCCCCCCATAACTGGGTCTCAAATGTGTGTTCTGCATTTTGGAAAAAGGAAACAGCTGTTGGGGGAAGGGTTAAACACACACTTGTCCTCTGCTGCTTCCTAACTCTCTATTGTCAGAGGTACTAAAGTAAATTTTGAAATGCTAAATATACTGAATGCCACCAACTGTTTCTCATAAGTTTATTCCCCCCCCCTTTACAGGTTCCTTATCATCTGGGTTGCTTCAATGCTCTCCCTAAAATGCAGACGCCCAGAACTGGATGCTACATTGTAGGTGTACTTTGACCTAGTGCCCTAGTATTTTCACATTGAGGGCATAAATTTAAAATATAGTTTTAAAAATTCCAGAGATTTTTCCCATCATTAACAATGAACTGCTGTAGCAGGACTCTCTGAACGCTAACTTATTTTGTGTTGATTGTCAATGCATTTGTTTTGGTGGTGGTGGTTTGTTGTAGCTGAATCACATTGCTGAAACATGGTCAGTATTATCCATCAAGTCACCCAGATCCTTCCTGCAGATCCTGCTGCCTAATATGGCCTCCCACGATTCTTGATTTATGACTTTGATTTTTCTCATCCAAATGAAGGACTATACGTTCCTGTTGAAATTCATCTTGTCAGTTTCTGTCTCTTGTCTATTTTGGCAAGAACCCCCTGAATCTTGATACTGTCTTTTGAGTGGATGGTTGTCCCTCCTATCTTTGTGTTGTCTTGCACATCCGATCACCATATTTTCTAACCCTTTATCCAACCCACTTTTAAGTGTGTTGAGCAACACAAGCCCTAGAACAGAGCTCTGCAGGACATCACTCAGCACTTCCATCGTGATGCTGAGCATTGCTGACATTTGAGAGGTTATCAACAGCCCCGTGTCCATCCAAGGATTGCATAGGTTTTTGTTTTTTTTTCAAATGCTTTGCTGAAGTCAAATATTCATTTTCAGAGACAATTGGTCGCTCTATCCCAAAAAGAGATTTGGTTAACTTTTCATAAATTATTTTTCGTAAATCCATACTGGCTCCTGCCACTATAATTTTCTTTTCAAAATGCACATAAATTGACCAATAATCTCATCCAGTATTGCTATGGAGCTGATTGGTCTGTAGTTATCCTGGTCTCTCCTCCCCTCCCCCCACTTTCTGAAGACATTTGCCCTAGAGCTCACATTACAGAGGTCTAACTTTTGGGGTGAAGAGGGGGAGAGGGTTTCCTCCCTACTATTCCATTCCCCTCTGTGGGAAACACTTTTCCGTCTTCAAAAAGGGCCACCAGACTAATCTTCACGCAGTTGTTTCCTTTGGCCTCAATTACGGTGGCACTGAGTGTTTGCCTAGGAATAATGCTTTGGAGATCCCTCCAAGCCTATTGACTATTGACAGACTGCGCTGAGGGGTCCCCGGACTGCCTTCCTTCTTGGAAGGATATTATTGGAAAGGAATGGAAGGCACAGGATACGTTTTATGGAGCCTCCCCATGGTATAGAGTGGGTGGAATTTGCCAAACAATGGCTTCATTTTCAAGGCAGCCTTCAACAAGCAGCCCACAGTTGAAGAACAATCTTCTGTTCTCATATGCCTCATTTTCCTAAGGGTACTAGAGACCCATGTGATAGTGAGGAAGAACTTATTTAAACAACTGATGCTTATTTCTAAGTTATGCCTGCAAGGGATGCTTACAGGGAAATAACTGAAGAGAATGAAATGTATTTCTACATCAGCAGACACTGGGATTGCTCCAGTGGTGGGTTTCAAATTTTTTTAGAACCTCTTCTGTAGGTGTGGCCTACTTTGTGGGAGTGGTTTGCCGGCCATGTAACTGGGTGGGAGTGGCTTGCCAGCAATGTGACTGGGTGGGCGTGGCCAACTTGTAAAATGTGGTGAAACTCACTTAACAACGCTCTTGCTTAGCAACCAAAATGTTGGCTCAGAAACTCTGGCATTGAAGTGTGCAAGTCTTAAAGCTGTCAAGCTACAAGACCCGTGCACCCTAACCCTTTAGAGAAAAAAAACCCAGGGGTGTTCAAACTTGACAGCTTTAAGACTTGTGGACTTCAACTCCCAGAATTCCTCCTCTCACTCTTCATCTTGATGATATGCGGACGGGCGGGGGGAGGGAGCTGAAACTGGTTCTAAATGGTACTGTAGATTTGTGGAACCTCTTCTATAGAAGAGTTTAGAACTGGCAGGAACAGTTCATTGATAATGATAGGAAATGTATCTGGGATTTTTAGAAACTGCTGTATCTTTTGGACTATAAGACCCCCCCCCCCCAAAAAAAAACCTGGGTGGAAATGTCTGTGCGTCTTATAGAGTGAATGTTGCCAATGTCCTACCAACCTGCCAGCCCCCATTCTTCGGCCTCTGCCTCCCAGCAATTTGCCTCCTTGCATCAAAAAGCCTGGTCAACTTCAGCACAGGCTGATTAGCACAAGCAGCTGATTGGCGTTGGATAGGCCTCCTGCAATAGCGCCGATTAGCTGTTCCAGACTGCGTGGATCACTGCTGCCAATTGGCGCCGTTGGCACCTATTGCCGCTACCACCTATCACCACCTCCGTGCGTCCCATTTTCAGCCTCTGCACGCCCCATTTTTGGCCTCCATGCATCCTGTTTTTGGCCCGTTTCAGGCGGCAGGGATAGGCAGCATCGGCAGCATCTGTTTTACTCCCCAAAAGCTAGGTGCGTGTTATAATCCGGAGTGTTTTATAGTCTGAAAAACACGGAATATTTTTATGCCTCCAAGGCTTAAATAAATACCAGAGCAGTAGGCATCTTGGTTTGCAAGAGCAAGATGAATGAGTACTGAGTACGAAGAGGGAACAGCTATTCTCATCAAAAGATACAGTTGTCCTCAATTTACAACAGTTCATTTAGTGACCGTTCAAAGTTACAATGGCACTGAAAAAGTGATTTATGACCACTTTTCATATTTAAAACCATTGCAGCATCCCCATGGTCACGTGATTAAAATTCATATGCTTGGCAACTGACTCATATTTATGACAGCTGCTATGTCCTGAGGTTACGCAAACAGCCTTTGTGACCTTCTTGCAAGGAAAGTCAATGGTGAAGGCAGGTTCACTTAACAACTATGTTACTAAATTCACAACCGCAGCAAATCACTTAACAACCGTGGCAAGAAAAGGCGTAACATGAGGCAAAACTCACTTAACAAACGTTTCATTTAGCAACAGAAATGTCGGGCTCAATTGTGGTTGTAGGTCGAGGACTACTAGTATTGGGCCAGATCTGGCATGGTCAGCTGAAAAAGATTCTTGGTTTGGTTTCTCTCTCTCTCTCTCTCTCTCTCTCTCTCTTTCTCTTTGACAGCAGCTGGATATGACTGCAAACTTATTCTAGACTGCAAACCAAAATAATAAGAACATTTTTTTTTTACAAAGGTAGCAAGAAGTCACATAAAATTAAAGTCAAGTTCCACAGATCTCCCTGCTTGGAGAATTCTTCCTTTCTCATTTCCTGCTCATCTGCTGCAAGGCGCAATCCTGTGGAAGAGTAGCCAGCTGGCCCCCTCATCCCTTCAACACCAGTAGCTGCCTGATGTGGAGGAACCGTGTTAAGCAGGGATGGAGATAAGAGCCACACTCTCGGAGGCTGTTGGATTCTTGGCCACCCCCAAATTCGTATTCCAGCCAAGGAAACCAAGAGCAACTCCAGAGGAGAGCTGTGAAAAGGTCTCCTTGCTTGTGCTACAGTAAATGCCTGGGGACAATGAGACAGAGAAGGAAATGCAAGGAAGTTTTGGTGGATGGATATCTTGGGGATTGTCTACACTACTGGATTTTTATTCATTATTTTGCCCAGGGCTTATTTGCAGTTTTGTACTCACACTGAGCCTGTCAATGGCGAATTTAGCTAGATAAACCGTGACCAACATCAAAAGAAAAACCCAGGCACCTATCAACAGATGCAATTTGGTGATAGGTAATTCGGAACACATGCAATCAGGTTTTATTTAGCCAAAACATGACATAGTGATATGCCCAGCTGACAAATGAAACACTGCCCCAAATGAGAAAGTGAAAAAGTGTCACAGGGTCCCGTCCTCCCGCCCGCTGCTGAGGTAAATCGCTGCCACCCGTTCTTAACCTGGCAGAAAAATCGGTATGAAATTTGCTGTCTCCGTTTCAAGACATTATTCTGATTCCATGGCCTCTGGTCCCATTTCCTATGCACCGGGCGTACGCAGGGGGGTAGCGCACGCTTGGCAACTGGCAGGTAGTTATGACGGTTGCAGTGCCATTGTAACTTCAAACAGTCACTAAACAAATGGTTATAAGTCAAGAAATACATGTACAGTTCTCTCAGACTCACAATTCTTTGCCACACAATTCTTTATCTGCTTATAAATGTTCTGAATGCAATTACAAAGTGTAGCAGAAAAATGTGATCTCTGCATCCCCAAAAGCCCTGGGTGCAACTCCAAAACTCCCCAAATTTCCTATACATTTTATTGTGAGGAAGGGGAGAAATTCTTAACACAAGCCTCAAGTTCAGTTTAGAATAAATTAGAATAGAATAACAGAGTTGGTAGGGACCTTGGAGGTCTTCTAGTCCAACCCCCTGCTTAGGCAGGAAACCTTACATCACTTCAGACAAATGGTTATCCAACATCTTAAAAACTTCCAGTATTCCTGCATTCACAACTTCTGGAGGCAAGTTGTTCCACTGATTAATTGTTCTAACTGTCAGGGAATTTCTCCTTAGTTCTAAGTTGCTTCTCTCCTTGATAAGTTTCCACTTATTGCTTGACTCCCTCTTCTTTGTGGCAGCCCCTGAGATATTGGGACATTGCTATCATGTCACCCCTAATCCTTCATTTCATTAAACTAGACATACCAAATTCCTGCAACTGTTCTTCATATGTTTTGGCCTCCAGTCCCCTCATCATCTTTGTTGCTCTTCTCTGCACTAGTTTTATTAAATACATTTAAAATCAAATGTAATCTTCATCCTGGTCCCATGTATTGCTTTTAAAAATACAGCCTACAGCCCACTGCTAAGTACCATCTACCATTATACTCCTTGGATTTAATGATTGGCCAGGCCAGGCAAGATTGTTTGACCAATTCTAATCTAATATCGCCTCCAGTAACTTTCCAGAATCTCAGACAGAAAGGGGGGGAAAAAAACCTTGCTCTTTTACTTCCTGATCTCACTCTTTGAAGCAAAGATGGGAAGGACTAGAACAGGGCTCCTCTGAGTGTACAATAAGGTCTAAGTCACTGAGGAATATCAGATTATATTGGGTGGATATTTCAATTGCCTTTTTGGAACCTGAATTCTGGTCCAAGGCAGACCACATTTGGCTCCACGGAGTATTTAAAGTGCCAGTGCAAACAGTGTAAAGGGATTTGTGAAAACTATTCTTTTAAAGAAAGGATGTCACATTTGGAATTGTTTTGCTGTGAGAGATAAGGAAGCCTCCCCCCACTCCCCAATCATGCTTCTGTTGTGGTAAGGTCTCATTTTTCCAGTGTTTTAGATGGCAATCTGGAGCTGCAGATTAAATACAATACTTTTGCCAATGACATTTCTCTGTGTCAAATTACGGTGACCGATACAAAAATACTTATTGGCTGCTGCCCATGCAGTCACTAATGTCAAGGCATACACGTTTTCAACCCAAGACATCTTGTAAAAGTTTATATTTCTTCAAATGCTTATTTTGGTTAGCTTTTTCCCAAAGTGAGCACTTTCCCATTATTACCAAATGAGCTCATGTACTGACAAGAATTAATCTCAACGATTATAAGAGTGTCAATCCCTTCCCCTCCATAATATTTTATCCTTTTCAGAACAATTCTTTCTTAGATTTATTGTTGAAATACTCTCTAACTCTCCAGGATTAAAGCAGGCATATTTCCCCTCCTATTCTTAGGAAAAAGAACAGACCTAGTTTTCATTTCTGCTCCATCTAGAACAGGGGTGTCAAACTCAAGGTGCTTAGACCTGGCCCACAGGACGGCCCTGGAAATAGTGAAGGACCAGCCTGCGGTGTCTCTGCCAGTGAAAATTGAGCTTTGCTTTTGCTGGCAGAGGGCTGCAGGAGGCCATCGTGGCCTAACTCTCCCAAGATCCGTTTTCAGCTGCACCAGCCACCTGCAGCCCTCTGCCAGCAAAAACAAAGCCCCATTTTCACTGGCAGAGGGCTGCAGGAGGACCCCCCACCCAGTCCCACCTGGGCCACCACAGGTGCCCCCAACACGACATTGAGCTGGCCACGCCCACCCTGGCCACCCCCCCAGGTCCCCACCCCCACCCGAAGGTCAAACACAACCCTGATGCAGCCCTCAATGAAATCGAGTTTGATAGCCCTGATCTAGAAAGATCAGTCCTACCCAGTCTCTAGTCGCAACATGAGAAGTGATACTACCCAGTTTCCCTGAAAATAAGCCTTCCCCAGATAATAAGCCCAATCAAACGTTTGAGCACATGCGTTAAAATAAGCCCTTCCCTGAAAATATTGCAACACAGCAGCAGCCATGAGGTGACTATGCTCGCTGTCTCCTGCACCTTAAAAATAATAAGACCTTGCTGAAAATAAGGCCAAGTGTTTATTTCGGGGGTCAAAAGAAAATAAGACTCTGTCTTATTTCCAGGGAAACACGATAATAAACTAGCAACACATAAAGGTACTGGTACTCTAAAACCCCTTTCTATCACAAAACATCCAAGAGGAAGAAACTGCTGTGCAGGAGATACAGAGACTTAGTCTCAGTCTTCTTCCATTCGACCTTTTAATTTAAACTCTTCTGCCAAATGTGCCTTACTCCCATTCACTAGCACCCTTCGCCTGGATGCTGCTTTTCAAAACAATTGGAATTAAACATACTGGTTTTTAAGACCGGATGAAGTATGAGAAGACAGGCAGAAGAAGAATTAGGAGGAGAAAGGGTGGACGGAATTTAAGAAAAATGTAGTTTTTATTCTGAACTTACTGTTAGATCTGGGCAACGAGAGACAGACTGCGGACACGAAGTGACTTAACAGCTCTTTATTAGTAGTAATAGTGATCCAGCTTGTTTGGTAGTCGGAGGGTTCCCCTTTTATAGGGATTGGGCACGCCCCTCGACCAATCAGAGGGATACCTGTTTCCCGCTGTAGGAGCGGACCAGAGGGAAGACTTGTCCCGATATATGTTAATATCTAACACCCCTCCCCTCCTAGATGGGACGTTGCGGTAGGTAACATAATCTTTTAGGTAGGTGGGTGTTTGTCTTGCTCGGGAGGAACGTCGTAGTTCGGGTTGGCTTGAAGTGGTTGCAGGACTGGGTGCGGGTTGGTTTGAAGTAGTTGCAGGATCGGGTGCTTTTTCTATTTCCCGTTCTGGAGGTCTTGTGCCTTCGTTGCTCGGGCGTTCAGGAGTTTGTTCGGCTGCGCTGTCTGGGGGTTGCTCTGCTACGTGTGTGTAGTCTTGTTCCACGCTTGGCTCGCCGGCGTCGTTGTTTCCTATGCTGGGGTTTTCTTGTGGCTGACTTTCCGTAGACAGGAAACTTTCATCTTCATTTCTAAGGTTGGAGTGTGCTAGGCGACCCCGCAGTTGATTGATGTGCCTTTTCCAATTCCGCCCATCTTCTAGCTCTAGCAAATACGATCGTGGACCCGTGATGCCTATGACCTTTGCCGGCATCCATAATGTTCCCCCCGTGTAGTTGCGAGCGTATACTGAATCCCCTACTCTGAAAGACCGGACCTTACTTGTAGAGTCTGGGGGAGCCGTGGCAGAGTAATTCGGGTGGAGCCGGTCTAGGTGAGACCGTAGGCGACGGCCCATGAGTAGTTCAGCGGGGCTCCTACCCGTCGTTGCGCTCGGGGTAATGTGTTGAATGAGGAGGTAATGGTCAATGCGTGTTTGCCAATCACCTGGACCCATCCTGGCGAGGGCCTCTTTTGCGAATCGCACCATTCTCTCCGCCTGTCCGTTTGATGCTGGATGGAATGGCGCGATGAGGGCATGCCGGATTCCCAACCCTGCTAAAAATGTTTCAAAGTGCATGGCCGTGAATTGGGGCCCGTTATCGGATACGAGGAGATCTGGCAGGCCATGGGTGGCAAAGAGTCGCCGTAGAACCTTTATGACTGCCTCTGCCGTGGTTGAAGTCATTAGGACTACATCTAGCCACTTTGAGTATGCATCCACAACTATAAGGAAAGTCTGACCTTGGAATGGCCCTGCGAAGTCGATGTGTATTCGCGACCAGGGTGCTTTGGGTTTCTCCCATTCTGTGGCGGGCGCTTCCGGGGGTGCTGGTCTCGATTCCTGGCATGGGTCACAAGTGGCCACCCACTCCTCTATTTCTTTGTCCATGTTTGGCCACCACACGTAACTTCTTGCTAACGCCTTCATTCTAACAATCCCCGGATGACCCATATGTAAAGCATCTAATACATTTTTACGTAAAGCATGCGGACTCGATCCCCCCACAACAAACATCCTTGTAGTACTGAGAGCTCGTCCCGTTTCGACCAAAACATTTTGAATTCCGGGCCCACATTTCCCTTTGGCCACCCCCTCCAAACCCAAGTTTGAACTTGCTTTATTAAATTGTCTTTAGAGGAGAACCTTGCAACATCGTAGGAAGAAACCGGTCCCGAATCCAAACAGTCAATGAGCAATACCGGTACTTCTGGAGTGGGGTCTGGCAGAATGTCAGGTAATGGGCAACGGCTGAGTGCGTCTGCATGTCCAAGAGTGGAGCCCGGTCGATGTATCAATTTGTATGAATATGCAGCCAGGAAAACAGTCCACCTGGTCATGCGAGGAGAAATGGAGACCGGAGTGGGGCGGTTGCCCGCCAAAAGTCCCAACAGCGGTTTATGATCTGTGATCAGTTCAAAATCGCGGCCGTAGAGGTATTCGTGGAAACGCTTTACTCCCGCGACGGCAGCCAGCGCTTCCCTGTCCATTTGGCTGTAATTTCTTTCGGCCGATGAAAGAGTTCTGGAGTAGAACGCGATGGGTGCTTCTTTTCCGTCGGGCATCCTGTGGCTGAGGACTGCTCCAACTCCGAAAGGTGATGCGTCGCAGGTCAATACCAGCGGTAGGGTCTGGCTGTATTGAACAAGCAATGAGTCAGTGGTGAGTAGATGCTTTACTCCGGCGAAAGCTGCAGCTTCGGATCGTCCCCATTTCCATGGTGCGTTCCTCTGGAGTAGACGGTGTAGTGGCTCAGCAACGGTCGCCTTCTGTCTCAGAAAAACGCTGTAGAAGTTAAGTAATCCGAGGAAGGCCTGCAACTCGGTCTGATTTCGTGGTGTGGGGGCGTCCTGGATCGCCTTAATTTTCTTTGAAGTGGGGTGTATTCCCTGACCATCGACTCTATAACCCAGGAATTCTACGCTAGGCACGTTAATTTGGCATTTTTCTTTTTTAAGGCGGAGACCCTTTTCTCTGATTCTGGCCAAAACAGATCTGACTCTTTTGTTTAATTGCTCCTCGTTTGCAGCTGACACCAAGATGTCGTCAAAATAGGGGACGACTCCTGGTATCCCTTGCAACAGTCGTTCCATGACGCTCTGGAACAATCCTGGGGCAATGCTAACGCCGAATTGTAGCCGGTTGCATTTGAATGCTCCTCTATGCGTCACTATCGTTTGGGCCTCCGCTGTGGCGCTATCAACTGGCAGTTGCTGGTAAGCTTGTGCCATGTCTAACTTTGCAAATACCTTTCCTGGCCCCAACGAGTGCAATAAGTGCTGTACTACTGGCACAGGATATGCGCTCTGTTGTAGCGCGACATTAATTGTGCACTTATAGTCCGCGCAGATGCGGACTGATCCGTCTGACTTGACTGGGGTCACGATGGGCGTTTCCCAGCGCGCGTGATCTACCGGCTCAAGGATTCCTTGCTCCACTAACTTATCTATCTCTTTGTCTATTTTAGGGCGGAGTGCAAAAGGCACTCGTCTCGGTTTAAGTCGGATTGGCGCCACCTTAGGGTCTAAATTGAATGATATTGGTTTACCCACATACTTACCAAGACCGGGGCTGAACACATCCTCGAATTCCTTAAAAATTTGTTCAGCGCTGCTGTTTCTTACGGCGTTGATCCCGGTGACTTCTAACCCCAGGGCTTCAAACCAATCAAGCCCCAGAAGGTTCTGCAATGGCGCGCTGGCGATGGTCACGGGCAGCTGGGCTTCGATGTCCTTGAAACGGATGTGGAATGTGCCTTGGCCCACGATGGGGACTTGGTTCCCCTGGTAGTCTCGTAGCAGGACGTCTGGAGCGTGTAGTTGGCTCTTTCTGAGGCTAGGGATAGCCTGTTTCATGGATGCCCATGAAATGATCGTCAGGGTCGATCCTGTGTCGACTTCTAGCTCGCAGGGTGAGCCCTCCAAGAGGACTGTGACTCTCAGCCTTTTGGGCCGCTTAGGGCGGACTTGATGTATTGTGGTGAGATACGTTCGCAACTCCTCTCTCTGGGTCAACTCTATCTCATCATCTACATCCTGAAAATACTCTCGTTGAGCGTCTTGATAGAACGCTCGTTCAGCTCTTTGTGTGTATTCTCTCTGGGGATACGCTCGCTCAACTCCTTGTGAGTAATCTCTCTGGGGATACGCTCGTTCAGCTCTTTGGAAATGTTCTCTCTGGGTAAACACTTGTGGATTTCTCTCTGGGCGCCCTTTTTGATTTCGCCAAGCCCCTGGGTTGGGCTTCTGTTGGCGGTACATGGGTGGCTGCCGTGAGGCAGGGACTCCGCTCCGGCACACTCGTGCGATGTGCCCAAGTTTGTTGCAATGCGAACAAACAACGTTCCTGAACCTACAAGTAGACCTGGGGTGATTCCCTCCGCAACTTGCGCAGGGCGGCAAACGGGATCCGGGTCTCCCCCCAGGCCTTAAGTGACTGCTCTGCATCAGGTGACTGTCCTCGAACTCGGGATTCTCGTAGTCAGGGCTTGCGTCCTCGTAGTGCACTCTGGTTTGCCTTGCTGCTGGCTGGTTTATGTTGGCCCCTCGTTGTATGGTTACAGATGATTTCTCCGCTGATTCTGACGCTCTTGCTTCGTTTAACGCTGTCTGTAGGGTTAAATTCGGGTTTGCCAACAGCTTCTTTTGCAGCGAAATGTCTCTTAACCCACAGATGAGTTGCTCTAAGATGTGTTCTTCCAGATCCCTGTATTCGCAGTGAGCTGCTGCTTTTCGTAGGGCTGCAACATATTGATTAATGGATTCTCCCGCCTTCTGAGTCCTCATGTTGAATTCTTTGCGGCAGACATGGCGGGAAGGTTTTGGCGCGTAGTGAGTTTGCAGAGTCTGTTGCAACGTTGTCCACGATACTGCTTGTATTGGAGTAGGCGCGGTGAGGTCTCTGGCCGTATTGAAGACTTCTTTTCCGCAGTAGCCGAGGAAGATGTTTTTCTTCCTTGCATCGGTGATCCCCGTGTATTCGTTCGCTTCGAGGAAACACTCGAAACGAATCATGAAGGCTTCCCATTCGTCGTTTGCTGGGTCGAAAGGAGCGGGGGGAGCATGCATCGCCATCTTCTCTGTTTGAATTTGCCGCGCTGCGGTGATCTGAGATGGCTGTCAGAATTGCTGCCGAATTCCTGGGCTGGATCAAATCCGGAGATTCTGGAGGTAGCGTTCTTCGTCCTATCTGTCTCTCGATCCCACCCTCGTCGCCAATGTTAGATCTGGGCAACGAGAGACAGACTGCGGACACGAAGTGACTTAACAGCTCTTTATTAGTAGTAATAGTGATCCAGCTTGTTTGGTAGTCGGAGGGTTCCCCTTTTATAGGGATTGGGCACGCCCCTCGACCAATCAGAGGGATACCTGTTTCCCGCTGTAGGAGCGGACCAGAGGGAAGACTTGTCCCGATATATGTTAATATCTAACACTTACTGTCATTTCTTTCACACAGCCCTCTGTGAAGATGACAAAATATTTCACCCAACTCCACACAATCCTCATTTCACCCATTCTTTTTTGCAGCTCCTAAAGTGTCATTCAACACAATGGCTGAAATCTGCCATAAAAGTTTTCTGAACTGCAGTTTTCAGCCACTTGTCTTCCATGCATAAACCAGCTGGAAATAAAACCAGTCTAAGAAATCCTTCTCTAAACCCCTTCCTTTGTTTGGCCACAGTGATAGCCCGACTTTCTTACCAAATAGGCCAACTAGTAGATTATCCTGTTTCTTTATCCCTTCAGAGTGGGAAGACAAGACAAGAATTCAGTTTCACAATTTTTTTTCTGAAACATGGGCTACAAGGGGAAAGTGGCAGAATTTTTTTTTCAATTTCCACTTGTCAGAAAAGTCAGGTGAGGGAGAAGTATCCATGATTGGCCACTGTTCCACCAATAAGCTTCAAGAAAAGAAAAGAAAAGAAAAGAAAAGAAAAGAAAAAGAGGGAGGGAGGGAGAGGAGGAAAGGGAAGGGAAGGAAAAGAAGGGATGAAAGGAAAGGGGAGAACAGGAAAGGAGAGGAGAGGAGAGGGGAGAAAAGGAAAAGAGAGGAAAGGAAAGGGGGAAAAAGGAGAGGAGAGGAAAGGAAAGAGGAGAAAAGGAGAGGAGAGGAAAAGAAAGGAAAGGAAAGGGGAGAAAAGGAAAGGAAAAGGGGGGAAAGGAAAGGAAACAAAAACCTAGAAGGTCCAGCTGAATTTGTAAAAATAAAAAGCTCGTGGAGAGAAGAGACCCAGCACCTGGAGAGGCTGCAGTAGCCAAGTGTGGTGGGATGAGGTGGGATGAGGTGGGATATTGCTTAAAGAAATTGAAAAATAGCATGCAAACCAAACCGCATGGCTTGAACCGGCACAAGAGAGAAAAATACTCTTTTGACCCACTGCCAGAAAACATGGGTGGAAGTTGTGTTAGCTGCTGGGAGTTGAGATCGTGTAGAAATAGTAGGTGGCGCGTGAAGGTGACACATGAAATAAGTAGAAATAGGAGGTGACGCATGAAACAAGGTGGAAGTGTGGATCTGGCTGCAGAGTTGCTCTTCATTATGAAACAGGCAACACATAAAAACTATATCCCCCCCCTTAAAAGGGGTTTCATAGTTTGCAAAGCAAAGAAAGCCATTCTAATCTATATATCTCCCACAAAGAAAAATGGAGGAAAATCTAGTCTCAACTTCTCTGTGTAATTGCTGAATTTACTGAGGTTCTTGAACCATCCCCCAATAAGGTCCATGGTTGATCCTTGGCCACCTAGAAGTCCAAGTTCTAGAGCTATGTTGATCTTGCAAATCCCAGCTCTGGGTGCTGTTATCAGAGCAGTACTTCGAGGGGAAAGTGTGAAGCATCTGTTCCTTCTCACTATTATATATGTTTTGTCACGGAAGGGCAAATGTAAATCTAAAGTTACATGCAGTATATAGCTCTACTCACAAAGATTTCCCCATTGCTGCAGGAAAACTATATCCTAACCTTAAAGTGGGTTAAAACCGATGTACTCGTTCTTCTAAGAATTGGTGAGTTGGAAACTACAGCTTGAAGATTTTAATTTTTGCGATGTGATAGGAATGTGATCTAGCGGGCAGAGGGAACAGAGTTCGGCAGAAGTAAAATTTAAGTATTTAGGAAAGAAATGGAGTACCCCCCCCCTCCTTTCACCTCTGTATCCCCCAAGGTTTTTTTTAATTTTATTTTCAGGGATCTGGAGCTCCTTCTGGCTACAGCATGGGAGGGAGGGAAAAATTAGCACTCCCCAGACTTTAGGCCGTCTTCCACTGGAAACTTTCCAATGACCAAGGAAACTGAGATGTTGGAATAAAAGCGGGAGGGAATGAGGAGAAAGAGAGAGGGAAAGGAAGTGCCAGCTCCACTTTTTTTTCTGCCTGAGTCCTGTTTTCTCCTTTTAGATGAAATAATTATTTCCAGCTGCCCTGCCAGCTCATTCAGCTGGCCAAGAGGGAGTCCCAATTCATTTCAACACTGCAGGCCAAAGCAGGCCTCAACGCTTGCAGTTCAGCAGGGGAGCAGCCGCCGCAAAACGGCTTTTGCTGCTTTAGAAATGGGAAGAGGGTTACTGCGTTTACAAAAGCTGTTGCCCCTATTCCGAAGATGTGCACTTTGGACTTGCTCAGAAGTACTTCCTTTACCGCCAAGCACACTTATTCTTGGAATGAGCCCCAACAACAAAAGGGAACCTAGACGACCCTCACTCTTTCAAGGACCTTGGAGTACTCATATCTAATGATCTATGGGCCAGAGCCCACTGTAATAACATTGCCAAAAAGGCATTAAGAGTTGTTAACCTAATCTTGCGTAGCTTCTTCTCTGGTAATATTGTACTGCTAACCAGAGCATACAAAACATTTGCTAGACCAATTCTCGAATACAGCTCATCTGTCTGGAACCCGCACTGCATATCGGCATTAATACAATTGAGCTAGTCCAGAGATATTTTACGAGAAGAGTCCTCCACTCCTCTGCTCGCAACAGTATACCTTATGACACCAGACATGAAATGTTGGGCTTTGACAACTTAGAACTTTGCTGTCTTCGATCCGACCTAAGCGTAGTACATAAAATTATCTGCTACAATATCTTACCTGTCAGTGAATACTTCAGCTTCAACCACAACAATACACGAGCACACAATAGATACAAACTTAAGGTAAACTGCTCCAAACTCGATTGCAGAAAATACGACTTCAGCAACAGAGTGGTCAACGCCTGAAATGCCCTAGCTGACTCTGTGGTTTCTTCACCAAACCCCAAAAACTTTAACTTTGGACTGTCTACTGTCTATTGTTGACCTCACCCGATTCCTAAGAGGTCTTTAAGGGACGTGCATAAGCGCACCAACATGCCTACTGTCCCTGCCCTAATGTTCCTTTTATTCATATCCATTTCACGTGTTCAAAATCATGTTTATACTTATATATGTTATCTTATACATGTGTGACAAAAATAAATAAATAAATAATCACCGGGGAGGAGGGGAGTCCTTCTCAGCTCCATCTTATTGAAGTCCACCTCCTGTATCAATTGGCTCTTTCTGTATTTACAATCCCCATCACTCTTAGCAATACAGAATGGGATGGCAGCTGTAATTAAGCATATCTGGGAGATAGGAGGGTGGGAGAAGTTGTAAGAAACTGGGCAGAATATTTGGCCCATCTACACCTGGTGCTGCCAATCAAAGTGCTAACTACAAAGTGGTTTTTGTCACCTGCGTTGCATTGCAACTCACAATGGCAAAGCTACAACTTCCTCCTTTGCCACCTCCCGACTACCACCAGCGACAGGGCCTTGCACAGAAAGAGGGTCTTGTTCCACAACACATGGAGCTGCTACTGCAGTCCTCGACTTACAACCATTTGTTTGTTCAGTGACTGTTTGAAGTGACAACGGCACCGAAAAAAGTAAGTCATGATCAGTTTTCATGCTTATAACCGTGGCAGCATATCCATGCTCACGTGGTCAAAAATCAGGAGCTTGGCAAGGGGCATTTTTTATGACAATTGCACTATCCTGGGACCATTTGTGACCTTCCCAGCTGGCTTCTAACAAGCAAAGTCAATGGAGAAAGCCAAATTTGCTGAACAACCACACGATTCACTTAACAACGGCAGTGAGTCATTTAATAACTGTGGCAAAAAAGGGTCATAAGTTAAGGACTACCAATAATGACAACAACAACATGGGTAATATTATTAATAGTAATATTATTTTACATTTAATATTAGGATATGAAGCCGCATTATATACATAATAGTAGTTCCTAATAGACCAGATGATTTTAGAAAACTGCAATGAAAGGAAGACCAACTTCAATGTAACTTGGCTTGATTACAAAAACACATCTGATTCCCTGCCACATGATTGGTTAATCAAGTGCCTAGAAATAACAGGAATCACTCAAAACATCAGAAGCTTTGTGCAAAGTTCAATGGCACAATAGAAGACACGGTTGCTGGTTAGTGGCAATTGACTTGGAAAAAGTTAATATTAAAAGAGAAATCTTTCAAGGACACTCACTATCGTCACTACTGTTTGTCATGGATTCCTCTATCAACAATACTGAACAAGTCAGGCCATGGCTATCAAACATCAAAAACATCTGCCAGGCTATTCCACCTCCCTTACATGGATGATCTGAAACCATAGGAAACTACATCATCTGAAACAGAGTAGCTGCTCAACACTTCTGAATATGCAACCAAGAAATAGCAATGGAGTTTAGCCTGGACAAATGTACCATCCTCACCATCATTAGGGGAAAAACAGCAAAAACTGAAGGAATCGAGATGCCCCAGGGAAATAACATTAGAAGTTTGGATGAAGATGATAGCTACAAACCCTTCAAGCTGACAATATCAAGCCCCATTGAAGTCAAGAAGATCAGAAGTGAATGCATCATCAAAGTGAAGAAAATCTTAAAAGTCCAAACTCAGTGGAAGAAATACCATCAAGGCAGAAAATACCTAGGCAATTCCAGTCATTAGACAGACAGCTGGTACAGTGAATTGGACTCAAGCAGAATTAAAAGCCCTGGGCAGGAAGACCAGAAAAATGATGAAAATGAATCATCCCCTTACCTCCATGTAGCAACATTGACAGATTTGACTTAAAATAGATGGGGGTGGAATGTTGCAAACACACCAGATGGTTGAAAGACAAAAATGGATATTGGAAAAATGTCTGAAGGACAGTGAAGAAGAAGCACTAGTAAGCAAATATCAAAGAGACCAAAGTGGACTGCAAGAAAGATCAAATGAAGACCAGAAAAGAGACATTGGAAAGGCAAAGATCCCAATAATAAGAGGCATCTAAGGCCACAATGGCAAACCTAAGACACTCGTAGGTTAGCTAGCTGTGTTAATTGGCTTTGAATTCTCAGTTGTAACCGGGCAAGGCTATAAGATGAGAGCAGGAGAAAGCACCCTGAATAAAAACCATTCAAAGGGCAGGAAGGAGCTAATCAGAGAAACACTTTTGGGAAAGTTGCAGCAAATACATACTTACACCAGTGCAAAGAAAGCAGTGAACTTTTCACAATAACTATTCAAGACTACAGGGGAAAAAACCTTTTACTCATACATGCTAGGCATACATAAATGACAAAATCTATCAGCAGCCTTCGTTACAGCCTGTTTATTTGTTTTAACCTAGAAGCTTTAGGCACAGATCTGCAGATGATACATGCACACAAAAGGTATTTGAATGTAAGTAGCTCGGGTTGGTAATTGGACTGTTGGTCTGAGTTCCGAGGTTGGCAGTTTGGTTGCATATACAACATACATGCATATGCAATGCCGGTTGTTCCATTAACGCCCACTAGAGGGAGAACTGCTATAATGATAGGTGCCATCCAGATAGGCACCAAACATTGCAGACAACAATAACACTTATATATAGAATCTGTTAGAGAGCCGTCTAAGTCCGCTTTCACCAACATGTTGATACTCTTTTGCCAAAGTAGATATGCTAAGTTGAAATAAAATCTTTTCTCATCGGAACGAAACTTCTTGATTGTTTAGCTGGGAATTTAAAAACCTTTCTTTTTGTCCACTATCTATTAACGCATTAGATAGACGACACATGAGCTTCGCTGCTTTAATGGACAATGATCTCTAAATGTTTTGCCCTGTTCTAGCATGCTTGTAATACATTTGCCAATTGCCAACATCACCCACTTCTTTTATCTTTTGCGATAACAGCTTCTCTTAAAGGCTCATTTATCTTCATAACACTACTCTGACTTGTTTGCAAACAAAGGCATTATTTAACTATACACCCACAGAGACAGGAGGGAGAGCTAGAGATGTGTGTTCAGACTCCCAACTACACTTCTAACTCCTGCTCAGTCATGTGCAAGGGAACAAAAATGCAGTCATGGACACCCAGCTTTTTGCCTCTTCAGGGACAAATGCACGTGTGCGTGTAGATGCGTGTGCATTAGTGTGTAAAATACATATATCCTCTTGTGATATATAAAAGTTCTCCTTGTTGCTTCTACTCCTTCTAATTTGTAAATATGGACATTTCATTCATTCTGTTACCCAGCAATTTGCTGAAAGTCATTTTGAGGAATATTCGTGGCATGTGAGAAGCCCTCACTGAGCCTGAGGTCTTTGTAAACTGGTATCCAATCAATGAAGGCACTGTGAAACAAAATCACCATCACTATAAGCTTTTCTCAGCTCAGGAATCCTAAAGCAACATTCCAAAACTGGCTAGTAAAGACTTGATCAAAGTCTACCTCTAATGATACTAATATTTTACAGGTGAGAACCGTAGAACTAAATTACATGAGCAATTAGCAAAACTTTAACTATGTCAGAGTTTGCTTTTTTAAAAAAACTGCAACTCTTCTTGCAGTTGTTAAAACTGTTTGAAAAAGGTAGCCCTTGAAACTCTACTGCAGATTATCGAGAAATTTTGTAGAAGGCTCCCCCAAGCTACTTTTTCTTACCTTTATTCTACTGGCACCTTCATTTTTGTTTGTCTCACAGCAGTGATATTAAGATTACAGTGTCCCTGCTCCTTGGAAAGCATAATGTGCCATCTTTGTACATTCTGCTCTCTCTTCCAAAATAAGATTGTCCCGAATGGACACACTTTGCTCAGTTGATCATTCTCCTCAGATCGGAATTAATGCCAGGACAGCACTAGTCGTGGTGGCGCAGTGGTTAGGAGGCAATATTTCAAGCTATCTTTACCCACAGCCAGGAGTTCGATCCTGACCAGCTCAAGGCTGACTCAGCCTTCCATCCTTCCAAGGTTGGTAAAATGAGGACTTAGATTATTGGGGGCAACATGCTGACTCTGTAAACCATTTAGAGAGGGCTCTAAAAAATTATGAAGTAGTATATAAGTTTAAGTGCTATTGCTTTGCAGTATTGCAAACTAACTCTGCCCACTGTCAGGAGTTCGATCCTGACTGGCTCAAAGTTGACTCAGCCTTCCATCTTTCCGAGGCCAGTAAAATGGTCATTCAGATTGTTGAAGAACAATATGCTGACTTTAGAAACCACTTAGAGAGGGCTATAAAGCATTGTGAAGTGGTATGTAAGTCTATTGTTATTATGGAACAGATGCAGAATAAAAGGCAGAAGCTAAACCCAGAAGGGGAAAAATTGAAAAACTACTGATTTCTGTGTCTCAAAGTTTAAATTTTACCACACTAAATCATAGTTCCTTGAAACAAAAGATGATGGTAGTATTTTCTGATTTTTTTTTTTGTATTTACAGCTGGCAAGGACTACATTTTACCAGCTTCAACAGACATTTTTGTGGCTTAGCACTCCTAAATGATAAGCTATTGTTTTTCATCCGTGCACTGAAAACTTGCACTGCGGCTTATAAAAGATGCATATTCGTACTTTTCCTGGGGATTTTCTTATAAAGTTTTGGAGGTTTGATTAGCACGGGAGGCAAAGTAGATTTTGAACTGTCAAAATATCCACAACAGTAATAATCAGTTTCTCAAAGCCTAAAATGCTCTACCTAATTAAAGACGATCTCTCCTGCTTTCTTACATTAGTATAGCAAGTCCTGCTGATTTGTGGGGCAGCTCTTTCTACAGTCGGAAAATGTTCTGAATCTTAGTGTTGTGGTGCTGTTGCTATAGAATTCTCTCCATTTAAGAGCCTACTAAATCAATCTCTCTAGGCCTTTCTTTTAGGAAACACCTGGAAAACCACAAGTAGTCTTAGAATTATTTAGTGACCTTTCAAAGTTATAACAGACTATCAGAACTTAGAATCTCAATTGTAAATGATTTGGGTTTATTTACAATTGGGATTTGAAGTTCTGGTCGTCAGCCCCCTGCTTCCCTGTGGGTCACATGACCAAACCTCCGGCACTTGGCCATATGATGGACAGCTGTTTGCAGCATCCTGAAAACACATAACTACCTTTTTCGATGGTTTTGCCAAAACCCAGCATTTACAGCAAAATCACGCCTATAGCATACTATTGGTTTGCTTAATGACCACGGTGATTGCTTAACAACTGCCACACAAAAAAGGATCACATGCCTGACTTGTTTTATAACTTTTACAACTCACGTCCGTGATTGACAGCTTCCATTATGGTCGTAAGTCAAGGAATACTTGCAGTGTCCAATTTTATACAATGATTTTAAAGCATTCCATTTTGAAAAATAAAGTGGTGCTTATTTCGGAATCCATTTGATGTAAAAAAAAATACAGAACAGGAAGTAACTGAATTGAGCAGAGGTGGCGCAGTGGTTAGAGTGCAGTATTGCAGGCTACTTCAGCTGACTGCTAGCTGCAGTTCGGCAGTTCAAATCTCACTGGCTCAAGGTTGAATCACACTTCCATCTTTCCGAGGTGGGTAAAATGAGGATGCAGATTGTTGGGGCCAATAGGCTGATTCTGTAAACTCTTGGAGAGGGCTGTAAAAGCCCTTTGAAGTGGTACATAAGTCTTATTCCTATTGCTATGACAGCATTATGAAAGTATATTTGAGATAGAGCCAGGAAACCGTGTGAAAATTGAGATATTAGCAGAAGATAATAAACTTTGGACTAGCAATGATAAATGCATTCTACCAAACCTATATATGCCAACTAGCAGACTTGAGAGCAAAGCCCATTTGTGCAAAATGGTCCATATATGCCATGCTGGAAACAGCTTATTGCAGAAAGAACCTTCTAAGAACAATTTGACTAAACCAAGCAGAAATCAAGAGTCTGGCTCAAGCCACGTGATCTCAGATGATGCCCCCTGGTGGAATAAGCTGCTAGATACACCTGGAGAATCTGGAGATAGGAATGTAGGGGCAGCAGAATGGGCTGCAGTTGGCAGAGCCCACTATGCAATGAAGATTCCAGCTTAACCAAGGCAGAAGCATTGCTGGGAAAGAAATACAGATCAACACTTTACCATTTCATGAATGGATTCCCCCCTCCCTCCCCAAAATGGTGCAGCGGACTCCAAGAGAAAGGGAAGGGGGCCTACTTTCTCGGGAACCCCATTCAGGAGAGCCCCAGGCTCACAACTACAAAGTTCATAGATATGCAGTGAACTGGAGGCATGGATGACTGACAGCCCTTCAGCGTGGGGACGCTGCTTTGGCGTGTTGAAACCTGAACGAGAGAAAGCACAAAGGGTTCCCATTGCTGCATTGGCAGATGGGAAGTATGCAACTAAGCAGAGCCCAGAGGTCTGGCACAGAGCCTGGCATATCTTGGAGTGGATAAGGAGGGCAGAGAAGTCAGGACATGCCCCAAAGCATGGAGAACGCAGTACGATAGCCAGGAGGAGCCAGTGAAACTCACACCCGGCAAGCACTGCGCACAATTTCTTTGTATCCCGAGTCAAGGGTGTCACGGCACAAGCAAAGCACAATCAACTAATGCACACACAATGAAAGGCGCTTCCACACAACAACTTTCTCTTGTAGCCCCCTCAGGAAAATCAGAAGCGAGCAATTCCCAAAGATGATGCAATCCCCGAAGAGTGATAAAGGCTAGGTATATTTCTACACCACCTTGTGTGAGTCTTTACACAAAGAGCTTCTTCAAACGCCTACTTCCAAGTCAAGGGTATTGTGTAAGCTAATAAGCTAATAATTACTGAATAAGCCAATTCAGTCCACCCATAATTCATTTCCTCTAAAATATCCATAGAATGGAATTCTTTTCTATACCCATATATACATTTGGCAGCATCTTGATAAATAAACCTCTTTCCCTCTTATTTTTAACATAATCAAGGAGCCCTGTGAATGATGCCACATGTAGCAATAATTCTTTTTAAAATGGTCCATGAAATGTTCTGAGATAAAAGTCCAGCGTTCGGTGGCTTTGTCTTCAAAAGGCATCTGGTGCCCAGATTCCAGATCAGATCTATGGTTTGTACCCAAGCAGTTTCCAAGAACAGAGTGGGATTTGGCTTCATTTAGCTGCCAAAAAGCAAATTTGGGACCGAAACATTTCTGAATCCAGACAAACTTTGGAAGCTGATGGGTATATGTGGAATTTTGGGAGCATGTTGTCGTGAACCTGGCTTATTCACAGTGACGGTGAAAGCGTCCGTGTTTTACAAATGATTCTCTCCAGTCTTCCAGTTTTCATACTATCCATAGCTCCCTTTTACTTTTTCTGAGGAGACAGGCATACTTCTGTACAAAATGCTAAGCTTCCACCACCACATTTGCTCTTTAAGAGTCCCCATGAACACTACAGGTAGTCCTTGACTTACAACAGTTCATTTAGTGACCATTCAAAGTTACAATGGCACTGAAAACAGTGACTTACGACCATTTTTCACACTTATAATCATTGCAGCATCCCCATGGTCATGTGATTTATACTAGGATGCTTGACAACTGACTCACATTTACGACGGTTGCAGTGGCCCAGAGTCATGTGATCCTCTTTTGCAACCTTCTGACAAGCAAAGTCAATGGGGAAGCCCGATTCACTTAACAACACTTAAATTAGTGTTACTAATTTAAGAACCGCATTGATTCACATAACAAATGTGGCGAGGAAAGTTGTAAAACGGAGCAAACTCACTTAACAAATGTCTCACTTAACAACATAAATATTGGGCTCAATTGTGGTCGTAGGTTGAGGACTACCTGTATGTGGGACTCGGAAGCATCCTAGAAACAAAGAAGCGGCTGGAAGGTCCTTTTCACTTCCTTTTCAGGCTTGTTTACTTGAACACACCTCGTGAGCATCAAGCAATATGTTCATGAACAATACAGGATCCCAAGATATATGAGCTTCTACAATTCTAAGTCAGCGTTGTTGCCACACAATGCCCAAAGTATACATAGCTATAGGGCGATTGAACTGAATCAACTGAATTTGTATTTCTAGTCGACTCCCTAACTGCTTTGGCAACAGGTTGATTATTGAGAAATTTGGAGATCATTCAGAGTGTATAGCAATGTGTGGAATAGAATGCCATCGGCTTGCAATCAGATTTTGTGAACTCTTGCTGTTCAGACAAGACCTAAAATCTGAAAGCTAATATATTCAAATCTCAGGGTTATCGTCTTCCTTCGTTTAACTAAAGATTTTCCAGAATAAGGAGTTCCTGGTATTGCATCATGTTATTTCTAATAGTCGCACTTCCTGAGGAAATCTCCCCCAAATCAGTTCAGTGATTTTCCTATACTTGTAGGATTCACTCTTTTAGATTCTGAAGAACTGAATCCAAACCTTCTAAACAAGACAAAGGTGAAAGATGTAATGGCACCTGATACAGTGCAGGCACTAATTAAAATGTCACCACATGAGAAACAACTTGAGAAAGTGAGTGGGCTGAACCAAGTTCCTGGCTCGAAATATTGATTTACAGCTATCGCCCCTATCTTTATGATCTACAAATGCATTGAATTACAATTCCCATCACCCCAGCAAAATGAAATGTGCTGGCTATAGATGATCAGCGTTGTAATCCAAAATAAGTGCCGGGGTACCAGGAGATATCCAAGGAATTAATTCATTACGGTGTTTAAACCAGCCTACTGCTACTCACAAACTTTTAGCCTATGCCAGGGGTGTCCAAACTTGGGAACTTTAAGACTTGTGGACTTCAACTCCCAGAATTCCCCAGCCAGCTATGCTCGCTGGGGAATTCTGGGAGTTGAAGTCCACAAGTCTTAAAGTTCCCAAGTTTGGACACCCCTGGCCTATGCAGTTTAAAGCTTAGTTGTTTGCTATGACTGGTGTTGTGGAGAGAAACAACTTAAAAGCAGAAATAAATCCGTACCCAACAATATCT
The DNA here is from genome assembly GCF_964273705.1 of Natrix helvetica. NCBI lineage: Eukaryota > Metazoa > Chordata > Lepidosauria > Squamata > Natricidae > Natrix > Natrix helvetica. The sequence goes on along the minus strand of NC_138548.1, from coordinate 212,459,399 downwards.
CTCCCATTGCATTATGCCCCACTTGGACAGCACTCAAACCAAATTTACCCCCAATGCTAGACAAGGTTTTGAGTCCCGATGGTCTTGAGCAGAGGTGGGTTGCAAATCACGGCGTTACCGGTTTGCTCGTGCTTGCGTGCACGCTCGTGATGCTTCTGTGCATGCACAAAAACATCTGGGTGGGTGGGCGGAGCCTCCCGCTGCCGCCACTACCAATTTGCTCCAGGGCCGAACCAGCAGCAACCCATCTCTGGTTTTTAGAGTGTGGAACCAACATCCCAACTTCCCCCAGCCCCGTGCCAATTTTCCCCCGTCACCCTTTCCTTTCAAGGGACTTACACAGTGATGCCATCTCCTTCGGCAGGTCTGTAGGGTAGCTCCGGAAGTAGCCTCCATTGGTTAGCACCTCGAAATGTGGGTTAGGGAAAGGGAAGGGGTATACAGCAGGGGGGAAGCCATTTACATGAGCCAGAGGAGTCCCACCCGAGCAGCCTCTCTCCTTGTTTACAGCCATGACTGAGAATAAGAAAGTCGATGCGTGAGAAAATGAAAAACTCCTCTTAAGAAAGCTGGTTGGTGCTGACAGTGCTCCAGGCAGATAGTCCCATGATTGTGGCTTCTGCAAGTATGCCGTTCAAAGGCAGGCGGCCATTCCTCCCCTCTCTCCTTCGGATGCAGTCCTGCAAGGGAATGAATTGACATTAGTGGTATTCAACTGTAGAGAAAACAGCCCACTCCCAGCACTCTTGTTTCTCCATTGCCATCCAGGATGGTCACCAGGAAGAGATGGAAGCTGGGATACACTTGCAAAAAAACAAACAAGCCAACCAACCATGAGGTAGGGAAAGAACTCATCCCCACTCCCACCCCAACCCGTCTGGGTTTTAGCCTTTTTGCCATTGCCGTTCCTCTTTTATTCGTAGTTTTTATTGTATTTTCTTTTTCTTTTTTACTTGTGAGCCACCCAGAATCTTAGGGGGCACACAAATGTAATAAATGAATGAATATGTATCAGACACAAAGGTGGTATTCATCCAGTTCTGACAGGTTCTGGAGAGCCGGTAGCGGAAATTTTGAGCAGTTCGGAGAACCGGCAAATAGGCTGGCCCCGCCCCCACTGCCTCCCAGTTGATCTTCTCTTGTTGCCCTGAACAGGAGAACAGAGCTGGAAAGCAGGTTAGCGGGGTGGGGAAGGAATGGGGATTTTGCAGTACCTTTTCCCTGCCGCGCCCACCAAACCACGGCCACAGAACTGCTAGTAAAAAAAATTGAATCCCACCACTGATCAAACAGTGCCTACCAGTGATGGTTTGCTAACCGGTTTACTACCGGTTCACTCATGCTCACACACACGCAACGCTTCTGAGAGCCTCCCACCACTGCCACTAATGGTTCGGCCTAACCAGGCCGAACCGGGAGCAACCCACCTCTGGTGTCTACATCTCATTCTTAACTGCTAGAAAGCAGGGGGGAGAGAAGAAACAGGGACAGGAAAAAAAAAAGTTTTATTGTGGAAATATAAGAAATGAGGAGAGAAAGGTGACAATGTCTGGCTCCCACTGCAGTTCACTGTAGGGCTTCACAGAGCAAGGAGAAATTAGTCAAAAGAAGAAAACACACTTCTTAGGGCCACCCACTGGGTGGGAACAAAACAAAACAAAAAGCAGAATGCGTCCAACAAACCTATTGATGGAAAATAAGGTCTCTCTTCCACCAGCTCCGCTCCCTCAGGAAATCAATATTTCTAAATACTGTCTACCCAGTCTTCCCATCTCCGTGTATCTTGGGGAGGCTGTAACTCCCCAAGATATTAGCCATACTGGTTGAGGATGATAATTGTTGTAATTAACCCATTTGAAGGGAACCAGGTTGCAAAAGGCTGGTCTATTTTGAAAAAGCTCTGCAGATTTTCATACAGAAACTTTTCTAGCTCGAAGATAAGACTCTTGAACTTTGTATATGAAAACTATGGGTCTATCATAGAGAATACACCTCAATCAAAGTTATCTCCAGACATTCTACTATACAAAAGCGAATCTTCCAAAGGTGATTTTCCAAAAGGCAACTTGGACTTTCTTAGTTTTTTTTCTTTGAAAACATTACACTTCTCATCCAAGAAACTTCTTCAGTTCTAACTGACTGATGGGGAATGGAAGGATTTATAATGTTTTCAAAGAAAAAAAAAGCAAGAAAGTCCAGTTGCCCTTTGGGAAAGCACCTTTGGGACAATCATGACCTGGATGATTGAGGATCTCTGTAGACACCAAAGGCAACACTATACTTTGTATATTCTGTAATGATGGAGGCAAAACCTGGCCCTTGTTATTGAAACTGAACAGACCATCTTTTAGAGCACACATGGATGATGGCCCCTTTATGACACATGAATTCCCAGAATTCCTGAGCCTGAGGGCTGGATGGCTCAGGAATTCTGGGAGTTGAAGACCACAAGTCATAAAGAGGCTATTATTCCCCCATCCCTGGTTTAGAGAATCTAACTCATGGATACTCATGTGATCCTCCCTTCTGAGGATCTTTACTGAGATTTTCCCAGAGGTGTTATCTTGCCAGTTTATTTAAATTTGCAGGAACTGGTTTGTTTGTTTGTTTGTTTGTGATGAAAAGTGGTTTGGCAAAAAGGTTAGAAGTTCCAGTGGAGATCAGAGGTGGCCTGGACACTCTTGAGAATAGTGGAAAGATGATGGGAATATCCTGAGAATTTCAGAGAGGCACAGAAATTGGTGTAAGCAGCAGGATTAGGAAGATGGTGGGGTGGGGGGGGGGTGTATCTGAGCAGGCTATTGCTTAAACCAGGGGTGTCCAAACTTGGGAACTTTAAGACTTGTGGACCTCAACTCCCAGAATTCCACCTGGGAGTTCTGGGAGTTGAAGTCCACAAGTCTTAAAGTTCCCAAGTTTGGACACCCCTGGCTTAAACGCTCCTGATCTCCTCTATCTGCCTACTGTAATATGAAGATGTTTTAAATAATGAAAAACAATGACACTATTACCTATTTTATAGTGATTTTCTCACATACCCCACTTAAAATACTTTTGAGTCCATCTGCCAAAGTGCATCAAAAGACACACAGGAAGGCAAATTAAATTGACTATCCTGCTAAGAGCGTTTTCACTTTGCAGATAGTCCTTAACTTACGACCACAATTGAGCCCAAAATTCCTGCTGCTAAGAGAGACATCAGTTAAATAAGTTTTGCTCCATTTTAAAACCTTTCTTGTCAGAGTTGTTAAGTGAAACACCGTAGTAGATAAGTTAATTACCTGGTTGTTAAGTGAATCTGGCTTCCCCGTTGACTTTGCTTTTCAGAAGGTCACAAAAGGTGATCACATGCCCCTAGGACACTGCAACCGTCATAAATATGAGTCAGTTGCCAAGCCTCTGAATTCTGATCCTGTGGCTGTGGGGATGCTACAACAGTCGTGTGAAAAACAGCCATAAGTGACTTTGAACAGTCACTAAAGGAACTGTTTTAAGTCAAGGACTACCTATATATATAGTTCTGCTAAGCAGGTGTGTTCTGCTTAAAGCATTCCCCCCCCCCCCTTTTGGGGGCTGAATAATACTGCAATATGCATATCCCTGTATCTGACTGAATTTTTAAGCAGAATCCAATGCTTTTGATGTGAAAATGGGGGGGGGGGGGGGGGTTCTTTCTCCTTTAGACATGAATAACCCCAGGGATTCTGAAGGTTTCAAAATCTTCCTAAGAGATTTTAAGAACAAATCAATTAGAAGAGTGTCTACCAAGGCAAAAGAAAGGAATAGGCAATATGTGCCTAGAAAACTAGAAAAGCTTGTAGCAGGAATGGATTTTATTCTATCACGGAGGGACATAGTTCACATTTGGAGAGAGGCCAGGACTTAACGTGTGTTTCAGTGAGTAAAATGGTGATCTTCACAGACATGAACTGCACAGAGGCCAGACTAAGGAAGTTTTTGGCAAGCAGGTTGGTTATGCCAAGCCTTTCTTAGGCAAAGTTACAAATGTTACGGCAAGAAATCACCACATTGATTCTTGATAAAGGTAAAGGTTCCCCTCGCACAGATGTGCTAGTCGTTCCAGACTCTAGAGGGCAGTGCTCATCTCTGTTTCAAAGCCGAAGAGCCAGTGCTGTCCGAAGACGTCTTCGTGGTCATGTGACCGGCATGATTAAATTAATTTAATCATTAATTTAAATTAAAAATTAATTTTTCTACTTGCATTTTTACGTTCTTTCGAACTGCTAGGTTGGCAGAAGCTGGGACAAGTAACTGGCACTCAATAATAATAATAAATAATAATAATAAATATTTATTTCTTAGCCGCACCCTCTCCCGAAGGACTCGGGGCGGCGTACAATGAAACATATGAAATAAATATGTGGACAAAACAAACATATAGCAGAGACATATACCGAGACATACACAAGGAGGAGGTCGGCTGATAAATAAAACAATTAAAATACAGTATTTAAAAAACCCTAGATAAGTAAATATAATTAAAATACCCAGTAAAAACCCATCAGGAGCGATATGGTTAGATCAAAGTTGAGCCAGGCCAGCTGCTTGGAATAGGTGGGTCTTAAGCTTAATACGAAAGGAGCGGAGGTCAGAGGTATTCCTAATATCCGGAGGGAGGTCATTCCACAGGGCTGGGCCCGCCACAGAGAAGGCTCTACTCCTAGGCGCCGCCCCCCGACACTGTCTAGTGGACGGCACCTGGAGGAGGCCCTCTCTGTGCGAGCGGATTGGTCGCAGGGATGTATGGGGCAGAATACGATCCCGCAAGTAACTAGGTCCTGAGCCATGGAGCGCTTTAAAGATTATTATCAAAACCTTGAAACGCACCCGATAGACCACAGGAAGCCAGTGCAGCTCGCGCAGGAACGGTGTCACATGGGAGTACCTAGTACTCCCCATAATTACCTGCGCGGCTGCGTTCTGGACCAACTGTAGCCTCCGGGTGCATTTCAAGGGAAGCCCCATGTAGAGACCGTTACAGTAGTCCAAGCGGGACGTCACCAGCGCATGAGTGACTGTGCGTAAAGCGTCCCGGTCCAGTAGGGGGCGCAATTGGCGCACCAGGCGAACCTGGTGGAACGCCCCCCTTGCCATGGCTGTCACATGGTCATCCATGGACAGCCGGGCATCCAGGAGGACGCCCAAATTGCGCGCCCGCTCCACGGGGGCAAGTTGAATGCCCCCAATGGCCAATGATGGAATTAATTGGCTGAACCGGGGAGCTGGTACCCACAGCCACTCCGTCTTGGAGGGGTTGAGCTTGAGTCGGTTGTCATCCATCCAGATCCGTACGGCTTCCACACACCGGGACATCACTTCGATGGCCTCGTTGGGGTGGTTCGGGGTGGAAAAGTACAGCTGAGTATCATCAGCGTACAGATGGTATCCCACCCCGAAACCACGGATGATCTCACCCAGCGGCTTCATATATGTGTTGAAGAGGAGTGGCGAGGGGACCGACCCCTGTGGCACCCCACAAGTAAGGGGGCGTAGGGTCGACCTCTCTTCTCCTGCCAACACACGCTGCGTCCGGTCAGAAAGGTAGGAGCCGAACCACCGCAAAACGGTGCCCCGGACCCCCAACCCCTCCAGCCGGCGCAGCAAGATACCATGGTCGATGGTATCAAAAGCCGCCGAGAGGTCTAATAGGACCAGGATAGAGGAACAACCTCTATCTCTGGCCCTCCAGAGATCATCCACCAACGCGACCAAGGCCGTCTCCGTGCTGTGACCGGGGCGGAAGCCGGACTGGCGCGGGTCTAGATAATCATTTTCCTCCAGATGTCGTGGAAACTGGTAGGCCACCACACTCTCTACAACCTTCGCCAAAAAGGGAAGGTTGGAGACAGGACGATAATTGGCCAGCTCCAAAGGGTCCAGGGAAGGCTTCTTGAGCAAGGGTCTCACCACCGCCTCTTTCAAGGCGGCCGGGAGAGACCCCTCACTCAGCGAAGCATTCACTAGGCCCAGGAGCCAGTCTCGTGTAACCTCCCAGGATGCCAGTACAAGCCAGGAGGGGCACGGGTCCAATAAACATGTGGTGGGTCACAGTCGTCCACGCAATCTGTCCAAATCCTAGATGGCAACCAAGTCAAACTCCTCCCAGATCGATACCACTCACTCTGTTAACATGGCGCTAAGGATTCAAACTGCTGAACTGCTGACCTTTCAACAAGCTCAGCATCTTAGCCACTGAGCCACCGCGTCCCACACTTGATAGGTATATATAAAAAGGCTCTAGGAATATGTATTTAAAATACCCTGATTTCTGGTAGCTCATCCTAATATTACCAAGAGGTATGGGGGGGGGGGGGGAGATGTCTCTCTTGCTACTTATTTGTAACCAGCAGTGTGACACACAATGAATTTTGGCAGAATAAACTCTTGATGCTACTTATCCCCACTCCAACCAAAGTTTTATTGATTTAATGCTCTTAAAGCCATAGGCAAAAGACCTGGGTTTTTTGCTTTTTGTTTTAAAGAGTTTTTAAAAAGGGAAAGAAGCTAGACACACATAAATTGCAATTAATTTCCAAAATAAGAATTGTTGGTGCCGAAGCTTGTCCATCTTGCCCCCACCCCTCGGCCTGGTTTTTGGAATATAGTCCCAAATCCAAAACGTTTGTGAAATTGGTTAGGATTATTCTGTGATAAGGCAAAAGCACTCAGCACAGGAGCGAGGGCACCCACTGCTTCCTGTTTTTCAGGATCAGAATTGCCTGCTAGAAAAAGAGCATGCAAAAATTATCCTGCAGAGATTGAACGCGGTGCCTTTGGCATCAAGGGAGCAAATAGGCATATAGTATTTTTAAAAAATAAAATAAAAGTCAATTTTAAGATTTTTCCTCCAGAAAAAGAATCAGATTATCCCCTATCACCCACTCCTCGAGGTGCAAACTAATAAAAAAACAAACCTCTCCTTCAAATGGAGATCGGCATAGGCACATTTCAGTTGTTTCTTTGGTTTAATACTACCCCACCAAAATAGACAGATGTATATACTGGCAATATGAGTTCTTTGTTTTAAAAGCCCTTCTTCCCAAGATGACAAAATGTCTCTTTTTGACATGTCTCTTTTCATACATTCTGAGCCAGACACATTCTCAGATTTAGCCCCAATCCACAGATGCAATTGTTGGTGATGTGGAATTGAAAAGATGTGGAATTGAACCGCTGGGGTCTGTTTGCTGCCACATTCTGCAGCAGAAAGCAGAGAGACTGGCCCTTTAAGTGCTCTCTCTCTCTCTCTCTCTCTCTCTCTCTCTCTCTCTCTCTCTCTCTCTCTCTCTCTCTCTCTCTCTCGTGTGTGTGTGTGTGTGTGTGTGTGTGTGTGTGTGTGTGTGTGTGTGTTCCACTCTTGAACCATTTCCAAAAATAGGGGAGGGTTGGGTTTTTTGTTTCTTTTTTGCTGATGTTGTTCTTTCTTCTTCCTTGGGTGCTTTTTACCATATGATTTAAATCAAGAGTCATTTCAGGTTCCCAGATAAATGAAGCTTATGTTCTTGCTGCCAGCCCTTGGCTGGGGCTGTACCCACCCTAGGGGTAGAATGTGAGCTCACATCTTCCACATGGAACCCAACACCACAGGCCTAATTTACAACAGCCCAGGCAGCGCCTTTTCCTGCCGACTCCGAGACGGCGCTGCTTTCCCGACCTACCCCCTGCCACCGCCACCACCACCCCCAGCCCATCACTCACTCTTCACCTTCCCCCCCTTCCCCTCCCTTTTCTTATACTCCCGGCCTCTGAATTGGGTTGCACGCGCACAGCACACACAGAGACGCGCGCCCACCTCCTCTCCCCTCTGCTCCGAGCCTTTGTGCCCCGGGTCGGTCTTTCTTCTCCCAAATGGATGGCGTTCCACCCAAGAATGGGGCCAATTTGAGGGGGGCCTATATGCAGCTCATATATACGTTGCCTCAATCATCTTTCTCTCCTATATTGCAGTGGAGCGGGGTGGGTCGGTGGGTGGACAGAAATACTCTGCCGCCGTGTAACTTCGGTGCCGTGTGGGCTTTCCTCGCAGGCAGCGTCCTATCATTCTGTCATCCAGCCAAGACCCCGCCTCTCGCCAATCGCTCTCTCTGGCTCATTTCTGGCTCGAGCCCTTCCGCTGCCCTGGCCAAATCGGGGACGGGGAGGGCGGAGGGGCACCGCTTTGCGCTCGGCCCCTTTAAAAACTTGCAAAGGCTCGGGTTGAGACTCCGCACCGCCCGCCTCTCCAAACCCCCACCCTTCCCCGTCCCCGCTGCCGTGGGTCCTGCCAAGTGCCCTGAGCAGCTAAAAGCCACGAGATTTCAAGCGAGCAAGCTAACTTAAAGGCTTCATTTCCGTAAACTTTTCCATATGTGAGGGCCTCTCTCTCTCTGGAAGCTCGCGTTCCAAAAATAAACGCGCCGTCAGGCTGAGGTGTCCAAGCGCACGGAAACCGGGAAAAGAAACCCACTGAAAGAAAACAACGCGAGCTCCTGCCAGCAAGCTTGGGGCGCAGTTGCCTCCTGGCGCAGCGGGAAATTGGGGGCGGCGGAGTGAAAAGGGGGTGACGGAAGGGCATGTTTCCCAATGGCAGCAACGTCAAGAAAAACCAAGGCGAGGCTTCTCTTCGCTTGTCTTAGATCTCCGTACGGAGTTCAGCTTAATTCCAGGCGTGCATTGGACTCCCTTGCCGTTAGCGGGAGCCCAGCCTTTTTAACTGTCCCAGCCGTGGATGGGAATGTGAGGGTCACCCAGCGGTCACGCTAAGGGGGTTCCTTCTTTTTTGGGGGGTGGGGAATAGATCCCACCCGGAGGCGCTGAAATCCATATATTCTCCGGGTTCCTGAATTCTTCCTAGTCCTTATAGACAAAGAAGCACGTATCTCAGTAGACAGGGGGGCACGTTTCTAAGAAATCAGTTCTGTTTAAAAGATTAAAGAATATATTAAAAATACATAGGGAACAGCTGATATAATAGCTCAGAGCCGCGTGGAGCCATCTCAAAGGCTTTTTGTGTTGCTGTGTTCTCCGTGGCACAGTCTCACACTCACACAAGGAGACAGACCAGTTTCTGACAAATCAGAGGCCAGGTTCAGCCTAAGCAAGGCAGCAGCCTGAACTCTGGCATTCGTTTCACAATAACCTCCAAATGACATCCTGCACTAACACAACTAATAGCCTTTATTTTTTTGGTAAAATACCAATTCCTCCCCTCATCCTCCCGCCCTTCCCAGCCCCTTTCTTCCTATTTCATATGACCCAAATATCCATTTCCTTCATGGTTTCCCAACATACACTTTCTGCGGGGAAAATTCAAATAATCAACCGCATCTTAACAGGAAGAGAAAAAGTGTGGAAACAAACAAACAAAAAAACCCCAAACTGGATACCTAGCTTTTCTGCTGGGGTAAAAAAGCAGCTGAGGTTGTGAGGAGAAAAGCCAAGAGAAGGAGCTGGAGAGAGGTTTTTTTTTTAAATATAAAAAGAAATGCTTATTGTGACATTTACACTATCAGAAAACTTGAAAAGGATTTTTTTTTACAAGATCAACCTGGTTAGTTAGGTAGAAGATGAAGGCAATACCAGCAACGAATCCCACGTTATGAGCATGAAAGAAGCCAGCAATGGTTTTAGGAATGTCTAAACTAAAAGAATGGTTCTTAGAAGCTATAATTCAAGGGGAGGAAATCAAAGAAAAATATTCAAGATTCATGGCAATCTTTATGCTTCTTGAAGCTCTCTTCCATGGCAATTTAAGAGATGGAAGTTCATATTTTCTTATCATAAGTGCCTGCATCCGCCTGATTTATGCCTTCTGCTAATACCACTTTCCCCAAGCTGTGGAAGCTTTCCTCAAGATGTGTTGAGTTACTCCTCCCATTATTTCTAGCCAGTACAGCTGAAAAGACTATCAGGCTAAGGGAGAGGAATGAATTCTGTTACATTCTGTATAGCAAAAACTCTTGTCCTAAATGGATCCCTGAGAATCGGTTTTATAGACACCTCTCCTTCGCGACCAAAATTAACATGTCTGTGCATTGTCCATGATCTCTGACTGCCAAAGTTCCCAGAGGCTGCTTGCCATAACCTGTCTTCCAACAAGATCTCCAAAGTGCTTTCAAACTGTTTTGGATAAAATCTTCCTGGAGGGAAAATAACCCAGTTTCATTCTCCGATGCACGTGATTTGAGTCTCCAAGAAGTTGCAAATATCGTGTGGCTGAAGAGCTACTTTACAAACCTACACTAGTTTAAAGCACATTTTCTTGGTCGAATTCACAATTTCTGAAGAAGATGTAGCAAGAAAGAGAGTTGGTTAACAATCTGTAGTACAGGTTCTCAGCGCCATCACGAATGTAAATTTCCATGATACTACATGCTTCAAGTATCAATAGTCCCAAATGAGCCAAAACGTAGATAATCTCTTGTCCTAATTAACTAAGTAGAATATATTGGGGGGGGGGGGGGGGAGGTTCCATGAAACCTGACTTGACAGCTCCACAGTTTTTCTGGTGATATGTCAAGTTGACTTTAGAAAATGCTAATACATACTTTAAACACAGAGTTTCTAATCCTAGTAAGCAGAGGAGGTTAACTACACATGAATATATTTAATATGTTAAAAAAACCTGCAGTATCTTGAATCAGCCTTCTCCAGACATGCTAGTCTCTCAATTTTCTTTTGACAATTAATAGTATAAAAGTGGCTTCCTCAAACTGTGCCATTTCAGATGTGCCAGAATATAGTGCCATCATTTCTATCCAGCAGGTTTTGGACTTCATGTCCTGTCCTAGCAGAAAACACTTTGACTTGACACTCTGGATCCCATTTGCAGCACCTTTTTTCCGCATTTGTTATTGCCTTCATCTCGTACTATGTGTGTGAAACAGGTTTAAGTCACTCTTATTTGTTAACATAGGTTTTCTCCTTACTCCAACACAGTTCAAGGGCAGTCTGAAGGTATATTATATCTCTTAGGCTTTATCATCTATTGCCTTTGAAAGATCTCATATGACCTCAGGATCTGGCAACAAAGGCATAATAGGGATTAGCAATGGAGATAACTTTCAACCTTGTGCTCCACACCCAAATTGTTATCCCAAATTTATTTATTGAATTGATATGCATGTGGCGACTCTCCTCTCCATTCTCCATATACTGCGGCTGCTCCTAATAATATCTATCACATTACCACATCAGATTGGCTAACCAGAACACCTTAGAATAATAATTCACATACAAGCATTTAATTTGGTTGCTCGTAATTTTTAGTTGTTGCATGTCTGTATTACAGCTTCAAGAAAGTGAGGCTCTTACATGCATAAATGAGACCTTCTCTAGTTGTAAAAACAACAACCCCTAACTACAATTTGATCTCTTCTCCAAAGCATTCTGGCAGCCACAACTAGTAAGGGAACACTGAGCACATAACATTCCTAACTTCCATTTAAAAAAATAAAAAGCTCCTAAACTTTCCTTTGCTGTCAATAGTGTCTCTCGGTCAGAATCTGAGAGGTGAGGAAAAAATAAGTTGTATCAAGAAGTGAGCAAAGAAATAGAGGTGGGAGATTGGATCTAAATTGGGACAGAAGCTGCGGAACTAGCTCTGATGGCTTTCAAAGTGTTCCAACCATGGGAAAAGTGTGCTTTATCCCTCTCTCCCTCCCCCCCTCTCTCTTATACATATCTTAAAAAGAAATGGAATAGTCTAGAGAAGAAGGAAATAACACAATGCCAGGAATGTGTAAAAGATTGAGTTGGCATATAGTAGGCATTGGTTACAGTAAAAGGCATTTATAAGAAATGTTATCAAGGCAGCCACTACTCATGGCCAAGGCACTGAAATCCTCTGGCGCTAAACTGCCCTGGTTTGTATTTTCCATAGACTTCAATGCCCATAATGGGATGAGTTCTCTGTGTCCTTTTTAAATTTCATTTCTCACTCCAAAACTAATAAAAATAATTAACATTCTGCCTTTTTGTAAACACAGATCTTGCAAAAGTCTTTCAAGGGGAAAAGTAACCATTTGCTTCTCCAAAGCCTCTCTTTCTTGTTAAAAATTGGATGCTAAGAGAATTTATTTTTAAAAAGATTCCAGGCTGTCCCCTAGAAACATATGTTAGTTTCCATTTAAGAACTCAGCCATGGTATATTGCCAACCAGAAAAGCTGAGCCATGTTCCTCAAATCATAATATTGGGACAACAGAAATTCTTTTACTATAATTTCTGGGTCATCAGGTTGTAAAGAGGTCATGCCTAGGAGCATTATTTTTCTGACTCTGCAATAAGAAGTTATCCTGGCTGCCACATTATTTATAATGAAAGATCAGCTATTGAACAAAGCTATCTGAACTGCAGTTGCTGTTTGTCACTTGTTTTGCAATTCTTTTTTCATCTTAATTCCTATAATAAACATCAATTACATAGGACTGGAACTAAAAATATTCCTGCCTTGATCATCAGACCAATACTGTATGTAGCTTTTCCTGCTCAAAACCTTAGAATTCTAAGTCCTCTATAGGTAAAGGTAAAGGTTCCCCTCGCACATATCTGCTAGTCATTCCCGACTCTAGGGGGCGGTGGTCATTTCCGTTTCAAAGCCGAAGAGCAAGCACTGTCCGAAGATGTCTCCATGGTCATGTGGCCGGCATGACTAAACGCCAAATGTGCACGGAACGCTGTTACCTTCCCACTAAAGGTGGTTCCCATTTTTCTACTTGCAATTTTACATGCTTTCGAACTGCTAGGTTGGCAGAAGCTGGGACAAGTAACAGGAGCGCACTCCGTTACACGGCGCTAGGGATTTGAACCGCTGACCTTTCTGATCGACAAGCTCAGCATCTTAGCCACTGAGCCACAGGGTCCCTCCTGAATCCCCTATACTACATAACAATTATCATAATAATTTCAAGATCCTGACTACTATGCAAATGGACTCTTACTGCATTGACTCCTAATACAGTTCAGAGTCCAAATGGTACTCATAATGTGTGACAGATCTAATATTTTAACATGAATGTCTTTGTGTTGGGGGGAAGGGGACAAATTGACAAATAAATACACAAATATTGTTTCCCCTTTGTTTAATTCCAGCTAGGAGTACAATGGGCTGCTCAAAGAATAAGTGAAAATGAGAGGTCACAACAACTGGCCATTTCCTCTAACTACAGAAAGGCAGAAAGGTAAGCCAGTTACAAGCTATTGTTAACGCTATCATTTGTAGCATTTGGAAAAGTTAGTTTCTCACTTTTATTAAAGACTGGAAATCTCTTGTGCGCTTTTTGCTGAAAATGGAAAAATGCACTGGTGATTTATGGATCTGCTGATTAAAAAAGGTTGAATATGCAGAGAATGGAATTATGATGTAATTTTAAGGGGAGGAAAGGAGGAGAAATAAGTTTGTAACTGCTATAAAGAAGATCAGAAATCACATATTTTCTTTTTATACATATTTGTCCTATTTTTCATGGTTTTCTCGTCTTTTCTTTTTTCCTTATATCATTTCATCATTACTTCTGTGAAAACCTTTGATAAAAATATTTTTTAAAAGGGGGAAAGTTTCTCATTTCTTCCTGTAAAGGGTGAAGAAAAGGAAGGAAATATGAGATTATGGACAGTGTTTTGTTATTAGGGTTAAACGCAACACTGAGAGATTATTTTTAATAGTTCTTTTCAATTCCTTTTTACAGGACGATATCATAAGCAAAGTAGCTTCAAAAAATAAGCCACTGTTGCATTCACAAATCGTATAAAGAAATAAACCATGGTCAATTAAGCACAATACTAGCTTCATTGTAATACACTCAGCCAAAATAAAAGAATGCAGGCCTTCAAAACAGCCTTTCTATTGTCTACAAGAGGTGGTTTTGCCAAGGATATATGTAACAACACCTGAAACTATTTTCACAATTTCAGAAGATGGAAAATCCCTGTCTTCTCCTCCCCCTGTGCAATCTTGGAATCAATTGTAAATAATCTTTAAATGTTTGGGGAAAGAAGAATGAAAATTTCCCAAATGTGACTTGTAATATACAGATGGAAACTTTTATTTTATTAGTATTGAAGATTTTTTCCTGTGGTCCAAATAACAGCATATTAGGTGGATCTGCAAAAAGAAAATAGCAAAAGCAATAGCACTTAGACCGCCCCATAATGCTTTACGGCACTAAATGAGCAATTTACAGTGTCAGGTTGTTGCCCCCAACAATCTAAGTCCTCATTTTACCAACTTCAGAAGGATGAAAGGCTGAGTCAACCTTGAACCTGTCAGGATTGAACTCCTGGCAGTAAGCAGTGAGTTTGCCTGCAATACTCCATTCTAATCACTGCACCACCAAGGCTCCTAATAAGCTGACACCTATTCATAAGCTATTTTCAGTACACAAGGACTTAAAACAATATTTCACACTCTTTATCCTGTTATCTGCACAAAAATGCTGTGAAATAGATTATTATTAATATTATCTTGCACTAAAAAGCTAGGGTTATGGAAAGACTAGTGGTGGCCTCTCATCAAAAACATCACAATTTACTATTGCAGTAATTTGTATGTGTGTATATTATTATCACTGATCCTCTTGAACACCCTATCCTAAAACATTATGTTGTTTTTGTTCCTATGATAGATAAAAGGTCAAAACTAGAAATAGGGCTCCTCAACAAACGAAAATAGAACATTTTTATTTGTGGGAATTTTTGTTAGTGGATGGGAAACTTCTCCTTATGAACATGGTGAGCACTGTTTATGCTAAATGAGCTTCTCTCCCAGGACAGTGATATATAAATATTGACCATGGGTGCAGATTTGTAATCAGGTCTCCAGATGCTGAATTGTAACACACAGACTTCCCATTTTGCATGGTTATGGTGTGTAGGAAAATTTAGGAGTTGGTAAACTAACACATCTGGAGGACAGCAGGTTGAGAAGTCTATATTATCCTGTGTATATTTGCAAACTAGTCCTAGCATTTTGCTATGAAATGGGTTATTGAAATAATAAAACACACACACACAAACACACACAGAGAGTCATTTGCATGTAGACAGTCATCTTGTTTTGAAGCTATCAGCTCACAAGTGAATCCTGGAGATAACTTACTATAGGTATGTCTAGTTTAGTGCCCACAGAAAATAAAACACAGGAACTAACTCTCCAACTTACCCCAAATGGAACTAGGCCTACAAGCTTGAGCCACAAAAACAAAACAAGCCCCCAAAAGGTTGCCCCTTCACCACTAGCAAGGCCACATTCCTGAGGCGGGCAGCACTAGCCATTAACGGTTTCCATGCCAAAAATCACTCTCCCTTCAATAATGCAATATACAAAGGGGGAAAAATTGATAGAAAGCAATTAAGAAGAATGAAGTCTGATCCATACACAAAGAAAATAGGTTCAAAGGCATCTGGAGTTTACATACCATCTCTTTCTGTGCGCAAGGGAACCATTTGCAATGGGAAATGTTAGATCGGGTAATGGAAAGGCACACAAGGCTAAAGGTTTTATTGTAACAGAGCAAGTATGTACAATCCAGCGAAGGTTGAGTCTGACAGCAGCCCTTTTATAGGGAGCTATCAGACCCTTCAACCAATAAGATTAAACCTCTGTTCCCGCCAGAACAGAGGACCTTGGTGGAAACCATTATAACTGTAGCTAGTATCTAACAGGAAACCCAGCTTGCACTGCCCTGAGTGCCCAAATGAAAACACACACACACACTTAGGCCTGAAACCATCCCTCCCTCTTCAATTCTCATAGACTACCTAAACAGGACCCTACAGTTTATTTGACAATGTTATTCAGAAGTAGTTTGTTATTACCTCCCTCCTAGGGCTGAGAGTAAGTGACCAGCATAAGTCACTCAGCTGGCTTTGTATCTCAGGCAGGACTAGAACTCACAATCTCCAGGTTTCTAGTATGATGATGACTTGACTGCTACACCAATCTGGTTAATGAATAGACTCTTGATTATTGGATGAGCATAATTTGTATCACACTCATTACTACCCCCAGATTAAAGTTACTAAAAGCAAAAACACATGGAAGTGCTCCTCACCTCACAGAAAATATTTAAGGTCTGTAGTCATGCAGCCAATTTTGTGCTAAAGTAAGACTAATAAGGATAGTTTTTATATTGTACCATGATTGGATAACCCAATAGGTCACTAGATGGGAATGAGAATCGGCACGCAGCAGAATGGAAGAAAGACGGAGGTGGACAATAGCATTCATCAGATGGTAACAGCTGAGAAATTTTAAGTAGGGATTAAAATGCATATTTCTCAGACATTTGATATGGGTTTTGTACTATACATTTTCTCCTTAAAACACGTACACCAATGTACATACAGAGAAAATAGAAGTGGATGAAATAATAAGCTGGGTTCCATCACCACTACTCCAAGCTGTAAGAATTACTACTGAAGTTTAAGAACTGGTACCTGGACTTATTTTATGCTTCCTTATTCATCCCTTTTCTTTATTTTTTTTTCTTTTGTGTTACATCTTTGATATTCTACACCTGTGAATATTTTCCTTGACTGTATAAAAATACCATAGGAACACTTCTGACTAAACAATGGGCTAATAAATACTGTTTACAATAAATAACCAAATAAAAAGTATTCTGAGAATGACCAAAGAACATATTTTAAATTTGTTTTGTGTAGAATATTCCAAAACCTTCCCACTAATAAGTAGAAATTATTTCTTATCAGTTGTACTGCAGGCATCAATAGATCCATACATTATATATTTAAAATGCTGATATATACATACATATATACATACACACACACACACACACACACAAACATGGACGCACGCACACACGGACGCACGCACACACTTTATGTTTATCCTTTGGGACTCTACTTTCACTTCAAAAGCTATTTCCAATGTGTCCACATTTATTTCTAAGTACAGTTTTCACTAGTAATGCTAAAAAAGAGATACAATTTATGCTTCTCTCTCCTGCTCTTTGTGTCAGATTATGTTGTCACTAAGAAATGAAATGCAGGGATGAAATAATTTGCTCTCCAATGAAGAACTGAGAGCTTTAATTTTCAGAACATGAGAGCCGCAAGTGTTGATCTTATGTCATTTTTCTCTCAGTTCCAATTCCCAAACAATAAAACATTTCCATATTTTATTCCTTTTCCATGACCTATCTCAAAGAGTCTTTGGGAAGCTATAAAATGTTTTAAGACTTTTTTCACGTTCATCATCCCAACAGATGGCATTCAAGGCCACCCAAGACACTTTAGCAATTGAGCCAGAAAACCGGAGGCAGACTCTCACACCCACATACACGTACACATGAGGCTTCTTTTCCCAAAACTGCAATGAATAAAATAATCTATATATACTTATTAAGTTGCCTTTTACCAAGTGAGGCTTATCCTCTGTCCCGGTATGTTTTTTCTCACCGATAATGCCATTTTCTCCCCCAAATTACCTTGCCAGTTAATATTATTATATTCATAGAGCAGCATCAGCACCCATATTACCTGATATACTTTTTGAATGGATGATAGCAAAACAATCTGGAATTTTCTGCCTGATGGGAAATAAGCACTCTACCGCAGGACCATGTGTCTTCCCACACATCCTTGTGGTGACAAAGAAGGATCTTCGAAGTCTTTCCCCCCCCCCCCTATGCTATTTCTCCAACCCATTTAACATATCAAAGTATGTATGTTTTGAAATTCCAGATCATCATACTCATCCCTTCTGGACATCCCTTTTTAGAACAAAGCCTTTAAACCCCAAATGAACATGATGAACTACTGTCCTCAAATTTGCTAGCTGCAAAGGCCAAATGACTTTGGATCTCAGAAGGACTTAATCTCTTCCCCAGGGATGATAGAGTTACACACCTGAAAGAGGAGATGTCAGGAGGACCAGAGGTGGTATTCAGCAGGTTCTGACCAGTTCTGGAGAACCAGTAGCGGAAATTTTGAGTAGTTTGGAGAACTGGTAAATACCACCTCTGACTGGCTCCGCCCCATCTATTCTCTGCTCCCCGAGTCCCAATTGATCGGGAGGAAAAGGGGATTTTGCAGTAACCTTCTCCTCAGGGGTGGATTTTGGCAGGCCCTACTGCCAGTTTGCTCGTGTGTGTGCTGCATGCAAATGCACAATACAATTAAAATTGTACTGCGCATGCCCAGAACTGAAAAACAAGATGGTGCTGCTCCTGCCGTCGCTCAGGTTACTGGTTCGGGGGCCTAGGTCGCTGCTGGTTCCAGCGACCCAGGCCGCCAAACCACTACCGGTTCAGCCGAACCGGTCCAAACCAGTAGGAACCCACCACTGTTTACCCTGGAGTGGGGTGGGAATGGATATTTTACAGTATCCTTCCCCTGCCATACCCACCAAGCCATGCCCACTGAGCCATGCCACACCCACTGAGCCATGCCCACAGATCCGGTAGTAAAAAAAATTGAATCCTACCACTGAGGAGGACATAGTATGTCTTACTTTACAGAGGCCATGTCAACATTTGAAGATGCTTGCTAAGGACTATTCTGACTATTCTAAATTGTCTTTTGGTTAAGAACCATTTTTTTAAAAGCCAGCAAAGACCTTGAAGTGCTTAAAAAGCCAGCAAAGGCCTTGAAGTGCTCCCTCAACACACATGGCATCGAGACTTCATTGGAGATTGGCAGCTAATAAATTCAAATAAAATCTAAATAGCAGATGCAAGGAACACATAGATTATTTGATCACCATTTTCCCCACCTATGGTGGATATTCCACATTTCTATATAAATTAATATTACTACTTCTCAACATGTATGTTCAAATCTGTGTTTCTTTTGTCTCCTTTTTAAACCAAATGTTCGTTTTAAGGAAGTCATATGACTATTAGGTGGGATCCTAATGAAGGACATGGTTTCCCAATTCCTTCAGGTTGACAATTTAATGGAACACAGACACCACTCCATATATATGGCAGAAGACTTCTGGATCAATCAAAACCTACTTGGAGATTAGTGTGAACATATGACAACTGTTGCCATTTTCAGCAGAAGAGTCCTTTCTACTTAGAGGGCCTTTGGAGTAGAAAAATGTTATATTTGAATGGAACATAGCAATTCTTTTCCAGTGGCCAATGGAACCCTTCCAAAATTTCTGCAAAAGAAGGTAAGTGATACTGAAAAAGAAATAAGAGAAAATGAACTGCTAATTCGGGGGGGGGGGGGGAGAGAGAACAGTGCAATTGGAAAAGAATAAGCATCTCTCTGGGTTGCTTCCAGAGTTAATCATACAATGGTTATGTTCATTCAGCATCATAGCTGGGTCATTTAAAAGTCCAGTATGTTAGATGAAATCAGAAACCCAGTCAATTCCACATCAGGATACAGCTTAAAATATTATCAAAGTACCCAGGATAAATATTGATTAAAGGTAAAGATAAAGATTCCCCTTGCACATATGTGCTAGTCGTTCCCGACTCTACGCGGCGGTACTCATCTCCGTTTCAAAGCCAAAGAGCCAGCACTGTCCAAAAACGTCTCTGTGGTCATGTGGCCGGAATGACTTAACGCTGAAGGCACATGGAATGCTGTTATCTTCCCACCAAAGATCGTCCCTGTTTTTCTACTTGCATTTTTACACGCTTTCGAACTCCTAGGTTGGCAGAAGCTGGGACAAGTAACAGGAGCTCACTCTGTTAAGCAGCGCTAGGGATTCGAACCACCAAACTGCCAACCTTTCTGATTGACAAGCTCAGTGTCTTAACCACTGAGCCACCACATCCCTAACTATTGATTACTTGTTCCAATAAAGTCAGTCCATGTAATACACATCCCAAAGAATTTCAACGCTTAGTGCTGGTCATAGAAACTGGCAGGGTGGGATATAAATTTAATAAATAAATAGATACATAATACACATAGAGAAACCAATCTGGAGGTATGTATTTGAAATGGAAACGGGGAGAAATCCAAGCCTCCCCAGTCCATATCAAATGGGTGACAATTCCAGTTGAGCTGAAGAGGATTTTAAAATAATTTTTAATATCTTTGAAATAGAAGAAAAGAGGGTGGGAGAGATAACTTAAACCAACATTAAAGTCTGTGAGTCCCCTGTAGTCACAGAATTACAATATCTGGGGAAGGAATTGCATATTTCGGAAAAAAGATAGGAGAATTGAGTCTATGTTTGATTTTAGTGAGGAATTATGAATTGAAACAATTTCTATAATCCAAATTTTGTACTTCAGGCAGGTTTTGTATCTTCAAAGTTATATGATCTTTTCATCTTTGATCACCTAACAAATTAAAAAGCTAAACAATATTACAATTGCATATTATTTTATCACCTTCAAACATTCCAGTTAAAATACCCTTTGTTTCTTTCAATGTAATGTCATAAAATGGGCTAGATTTACTTTTTATCACATCCAATAATATAGCTCAAATAGAGTGTGGTGTATAGTATCAAGATTAAGACACTAATTCAAATCATACTCATTTACATAGTAAATCTCAAATCTTCTTTTTCTTTGAAATTTTTGAGAACACCCACAATTCTAACCACAATACCCTAGAAAAATGCACAAAAGACTTTCAGATACAGATCGCAGTTGTGAAAGATGGGGAAATCCCACTGTGCTGTTTTTGTGAATACATGTAATCATCCACTTACATCTGTTCATTTAGTTACCATTCAAAATTACAATGGTACTGAAAAAATGATACACATGACCAGTCCTCACACTTATGACTATTGCAGCATCCCTACGGTCAAAATTCAAGCGATGATATTTACGACAGTTGCATGCAATCACTTTCCCAGCCAACTTCCAACAAGAAGAATTAGTGGAGGAAGTTGGATTTGTTTAATGACCACGTGATTCACTTAACTTTGGTATTAAAAAAAAGTTCATGAAATCAGATGACTCACTTAACAACTGCCTTGCTTAGCGATGGAAATTCTGGTCCAAATTCTGGTTATAAGTCAAAGGCTACGTGTACATACAACATTACTAAGGAAGATTTCGAAGTGATTATTAATGTATCTGAAAATACAACTTAGTTTTAGATTTTTAGGCAATCTGTAATCTATTAATTTTGTGTTACTACTGTAATAGGATTCTCTCATAGCCTAACTAAGTGGATAATGCCATATCACTTATGCTCTTTTGTCTCGCTGGACTTCACAGATTCCACACAAATTGTGTGACATTATCTTGTTTGGTGACATAATCCAGGTTAGTTTATCCTTAAGTGTGTGTTTTATATGTGTACATGCAAGTACATGGACACAAAAGGTTTCCCAAGTTGGAACTCTGTCAAATGCTATAACTTTGACTCTCTTCTCAAATCTACCAAATGTAAAAAGCTTCAGGTTTGGACTTAGAAGGTTTTGACCATATAGGTCAAAAGGAAGGCTGAGAAGGTTTCTACAGATCCTTTACATCCTGGTCATAAATTGTTTCAATTCCTTCCCTCCGGAGTCTGGACAGTGTTATAGAGCAATATATGCCAAGACAACTAGACTTTTTCCCTTGTGCCATCACTTTGCTGAACATCTAATTCTTTTCAGTTCTGTCTAATTATGTTTGTGTGTGTGTATAATGTTTGTGTGTATATATTATCTAAATTCTCTATAGAAAATTTAATCTAATTTGTATTTACAAGGCATCAAAATGTATATCAATGTAGGAACAACAACCAGCTTTTAAAAATCCTTTATTTCTGCTGTGTTTGTTTCTGATTTCAATCAATCAGAAAAGAGCTGGAAAGGACCCCAGAGGTCTTCTAGTACAACCCCCTGCTCAAGCTAGAAGCCCTTTGCATATCAGACAAATGACTGTCCAGCCTCTTCTTAAAAATCTCCAATGATGACACGCCCACAACATCTTTTAGAGTTTATTGCAAATACTATAATAGCATGACAGTTATTATTTTTGCTTCACAAATCAATATTGGTAGGGCGAATCCCAGCCAAATATTTCTTAATTATTATATTTCTTTCACAAAGCTTTCTGGTTTTCTCTGTGCTTTTATTTATTTATTTGAGCCTAGCAGAACATTATTTCGACATCTTTTCAATTTCACAAGGTAGAAGTACTTTTCCTTCTTTGCTCACATATAATTCAAATAACATGAGTGATTAGAAAAAAAGATGAAAAAATTCAATGCTGGATCAAAAATAGGCAGCTCAGGTAAAGAAAAATATTAATTAAAAAAAACAAATTTCTATTTACAAGTTTTATAACCATTATACTACTGTAGCATTCATCATAGAACTAACTCTTAAAAGGCATTAGAATCAATGATATATACTGACTTACTTGAAGGGCATTCCTGGTTTGCAAAGTACCAAATAAACTGCTAGTGTTAGTCTACAACAAATTGAAGTGCACCATCCAAAACAGACAGAAGTATTTCAGATGACACAACATGGAAAAGGGTACTTTGGAAATGGAGCAAAAAGTGCACCATGAAGTCACTTTGACAATGAGTGGGAGATTAATAGAGGGCGTATATGCTCTACAAGAGTCATGGTATATTGGTTAACGCACTAGATTAGCAGCTGTGAGGTTCAGATTCAAATCTTCCCTTAGATCCAGAAGCCAGTTGGGTGACCTTGGGCCAATCACTCCCTCTCAACCCTAACTGGCAATTCTGCAACATGCCAAGTAAAAAATAATTTAAAAAATCTCTTGTCCCAACATGCATTGAAACTTAACTGTGAATTAGGTGAGACATAATGTAAAAAACATGTAGATCCTGGGACAAATACTAAGAAGAACAGCAAACAGTATCCTCTTATTTATATCCTCCAGGAGTGGCTACCAGCCTATACTGACAATGGAGTAACCAAGTAGAAGATATAAGCCCTTAGAAGAGTTTCTCATGCAGACAGATATGCAAAGTTCACAATGATTTACATCTCGATCAATCTCAAGGCATCTTAGATTCCCACAATTTTCTACTTAGGAATTGTAATTTTCCCAGGAAAAAAACCCTTATTCAGAGTGGTATTCAGCCAGTTCTGACAGGTTTCTGGAGAACTGGTAGCGGAAATTTTGAGTAGTTCGGAGAACCAGCAAATAGGCTGGCCCTGTCCCCGCTGCCTCCCAGCTGATCTTCTTTTGTTGCCCTGAACATGAGAACGGAGCTGGAAAGCAGGTTAGTGGAGTGGGGAGAGAATGGGAATTTAGCAGAAACCTTCCCCCAGGAGTAGGGAGGGAATGGGGATTTTGCAGTATCCTTCCCCTGTCATGCCCGCAAAGCCCCACCACGCCCATAGAACCGGTAGTAAACACTTTTGAATCCCACCACTGCCCTTATTGATGTTGCACTTGGCAAAAATTACAACCAGCAATCAGTCCTGCACAAATTAAAGGCTACGCCTTTCTAAATCTGAAGAAGAATTGGAGAGTGATACTTACCAGTAGAATTAATCATGTCAACATTTTGAATGTTTTAAAACATTGTATTTTTCAAATGCTACTTGCCGTATTAACTGCATTCCTATAAATCACACATACAGTAGATAAGGTGATCTCTTGACATCGGCTATCAGCATTCATGGTTATTTTATGTTTTTAAAATGCCAGAGAAAAATATTGAAAATATCTCATAAAATTCAGAAGGAAGTTGGTCCAGATTTCCCTAGCCTATATACAGTATGTTTCCAGTTCCCATATTACAGACACTGTCTGGAATATTCAAGTCAGTGGTGAAATTCATTTTTTTTTACTACTGGTTCTGTGGACGTGGCTTGGTGGGAGTGGCAGGGGAAGGATACCCATTCCCTCTCCACTCCTTGTGAAGGATATTGCAAAATCTCCATTCCCTCCCCACTCCTGGGGAAAGAATATTGCAGAATCTCCATTCCCACCACACTCTGGGGCTAGCCAGAGGTGGTATTTGCTGGTTCTCTGACCTACTCAAAATATCCGCTACTGGTTCTCCAGAATCTGTTAGAACCTGCTGAATTTCACCCCTCATCCAAGTGCTTTTAACAAAATATTCATTTCTGCTAAGATTTGATGTACCATACTTTTCCAGGGATATATCCAGGCTAATAAATACACTCTTATGGCTCAAAAATGGGTATATATGAAAAGCCACAACTTGATATTTTGTTTATCATCTATTCCAGGCAATTGGGTTGCTGCTGAAAATTCACTCCTCTGAACTCAAAAACCTTGAACTAATCCTCCAACATTTCTACCTTAAAATGCTTTGTAAAATAAACAAAAAAAGAGTTTGCATGTGTATATGCACACATAGGTTTTGTTCTTCTTGTTTTTTTCTGCAGACATGCTCCAACACTTCTTGAAAGCATCACTAAGAAAGCATGTCTAATTATATTTCTATGAATTCATCGGAGAGCAAGGCTCTAAGTCCATAGACAGCAGAAATCAGGCCTTTATTTCCAATTTGATCTCAAAAATTACAATGGAACGTTACAACAAGACATTGCCAGAAAATATCCAGTTACCTCCTGCACCACACACAGTGATGACCTACATGAATATGATCTCCAGTTATTATCATGTTTGCCTTCCAAACATCCCCTGAGATGTAAGTCAACATTAGACACAGGACACAGCCAGAAGGCCACATTAAAGTGCTTTCCTCCAATCCATAAACCGACAGAAAAGTATGTATTGCATTGTACTCATTGTTAATCCTTGTTCTGCCTGAGTAATCAAGCCAGCATTTTAATACAGCCTAACAGTTTTAGTGTAAGACAAAGTAAGGGCTGGTAAATTCCCCTAGCTTATTTTCTCATCTATCAAGCATTCGTGGAAAAATTGAACCACTAACTTTTTTTTCTTAACATGCAGTAGGACAAAGGTGATCAAGTGTAGGGGATTAGAATAGTTGGTTGAGGAACTAGTCAAAATGAATAGTCAGTACTATACAGACAGGGAAGAGGGGTGTGGGTTAAAGTGGGAAGGAGCAATCGATAATAAGGGAGGTCCATCCTTAACTTGTGAACTTTGAAGGAATAAGATAGAAAGAGCTTTTGAACGCTGACATTGGAAACTTTTGAAAATATCCTAAAAAAAATAAAATAAAAATGGATCGTCGAACAAATCAACTCAGAGTTCTCATTCGAGGCCAAATGATCAGGCATCAATGCAGGGAAAGTTGGGAGAAAAGAAGAGGGCAATAATAATTAAGATGGATAGACTCAGTTACAAGGACTATGGGGATGCTGTTGGACAAGCTGAAGGACCAGGTTAGGGACAGATTCTCATGGAGAAAATCTATCGAGCTGATTAGCTAAAAGTTAGCAACAACTTTATGGCATGCAATCAATGCATCCATCAATCCTTAACATGTGCCATGACTGAATAGCACAGCTGGCAATGAGTGACTGAGGAGTCCAGTTCTGATTTCATGTCCAGCAGCACCTGGAAGTAGGATGGAGAATAGGCAAAATGGTGTAGAGGCAGCCCTTTGAAAAAGCTATTGTCAGAAGAAGCATCAGAAAACCTAAGAAATAAATATTTTTTATTATTATTATTATTATTATTATTATTATTATTATTATTATTATTATTATTATTATTATTATTATTATTATTATTATTATTATTATTATTATTATTATTATAACAGAACTGCAGGACCGGAAGCTCTCCAGCCAGCGAGATGTGGGGAGGGTGAGCTCTTAAGAGCCTCATATGAACTCTGTTTGACAAACCTATTCCAAGATCCTTTTTGGATCAGAACCCCCCTGGAGGGGGGGGTGAAGAAGGGGCAGCGTCTCATCAAACCCAGAGGGAGGCAACAGGTCCCTCACAGGTCGGAGATTTGCCCTCTGAATTGGAGTAGGGGCGGCAGCATGGTAACAGGTCTGCACAGAAGCTGACTCCCAGCCAAAGCACTGAACAGGAGCATACAGGAGACAAGATCAAAGACCGATAAGAAGATTCATTTAACCCACAGTCATAAATCAAAACTTGGAAAAGGTAAAGAATTTTGAGAGTACAAATAATATTAATAGAAAGATCTGGATTTTGGCAAAAGGAAAGAAAGAAAGAGAAAATGTAGGGTTGAAACACTAGCCCCCCCCCCCCCCCAAAAAAAAAAGCTATTTGCTTGAAATAGTTCGGGCAGAAAGGGAGAAAGCAGAGAAGTGACAAACCCACTCACATATAAACTAAAATTTTGGTTTTGGATTTGAAATAGAAACCAAACATTCTGAGGGATTTCATCTGAAGTTCTTCCAACTAATATATCTTAAGAAAACCTACAATGCGTCTAATGGGTTAGGACCAACAACAGACAACTGGCATAACCAGCTCTCTTTCCCACTTGAAATCAACACTGTTACAACACTATTAGCACTGGTGTAAGCCCACCTAGTGTGTCAAAGGATATTGGGTATAAGTAATGTACAATAAATACATACATTGAAGAAAGAGGTTTTTTTTAAAATATATATATAGATTTGGTGCTCTTTCAAAAGAATGTTCTTTTTTTTGCAAGACCCCAGGGTAGGACATTTATTATGGAAAGCACCAATCATGTATTAAGCATAAAGATGACCCTGTGGACTCCAGGTATTCAGTCTTTCGTGTAGCTGAAGCCAAAATGAAGACGGAGAACACAGTCCCATAGATTAAGGGAAGAGGCATCACCACAGCAGCCTCAACCAGCCAATAGAAGCTGGGAAGAACCTCCCAGGCTCTGGTTGCATCATCAGCCGCATCATTAATGAAACAAACTAGATGGTGTCTATGACCAAAATTATGTCAGAAGAGAGAAACCACTAAATGGAGCTTGTTTGTACTATGATCAGCAGAGAAATGAATTTGATCCTCAAGTCTTATCAAAATCGAAAACTGAGGCTAAAGGAAAGTGATTTGTTACAGAGCACACAATGAAATATTTGCAGGGATAGGTACCATGAGTGTTCAGTAGGTCTCCAAATACTGGCCAATACTCCATCCATTTGGCCATATTATTTATCCATCTTGCCACAAAGCATTATAATAGATGTTGAACACCAGCCACATTTGGGTGGCTCTACCTTGTATATCCATGATGCTGAGAATGGGATCAACATCTAGGCATCCAATTCTGAGCTAATACCTGCTTTGCCACATCCTGTACATGCTTCCCTGGTAAGCAGAAAACACAAGAAGAAAAATTAACCAACAAGTGGTGTTTGTTAAATGAAGAGTTTAAACACCATGTAACACTATGTAAGGTAGATAGGTCTTGATAAAGTAGACTTCTGGTTTGATTGTTTGTGTTGTTTTTCCAGTAGAGATGTACCCAGAAGGCCTATATGGAGATACTGTGTGGAGCCATGATGGCGAACCTATGGCACGGGTACCAGAGGTGGCACGCAGAGCCCTCACTGCTGGCACACTGTTGCCCCAGGTGGCATTTCTTTCATGAGCTTCTATTTCCCTGCAAACAATGAAACAGAAGCTCAGGGAAGAAAAATATCTCACCTCTTGCTGTGATGCTGATATTGGGATGCCTCACTTCCTGCTGGCCAGCTGGTCTTCGGGTATCTGCTGCGCATGCGTGCAGGTCTGTTCATGCGCATGCATGTTCACGCACATTCCCGTGCACACCTTTCCGTTTGGGCATGCACGCACACACAGTTTGGGCATTTGGTGTCTAAAAGGTTTGCCATCACTGGTGTAGAGTATGCCTCATCTGTTGCTATTTCCTTAATTTCAAAGGCTCCAAAACTGACTGCAGCAGCAGTAGCCACCAGAGGGTGAGGGTTTAACTCTTCATTTTATAACTCCTATTAGTAACATGGCAAAGCCACTTTCCTGTCTATAAAGAAAAAGATACTAGGTATGCCGCATGTTTTTCTTGCAGGAGAAAAGAAGTGGAGTGGGGTGGAGTTTAATGGCGTGGAATGGAAGCATCCCACAACGGAAGGGTTAAGCAATGCTGAAAAATTGAACAAACATCAGTAGACAGTTCACCTCACAGCTCGTTTGGCCCTCAAGGAAAAAATAAATAAAGTCATTTGATACCTTTTTTTGTTTGTTTACCCTGTATCTTTAGACTGACTGAAATTTCTTCCCAGTCTATTCCTCCTACCCCTTTGCTTTTGGAGTATGAGGCAGTGCCTCATGTACTGTTAGGTACATATGCAACAATTCCAAATATAAATCACTACCGAGTTCACTAAATGCCCCCAGGCAAACTCACTACCAGCTTAGTTAACCTACACCCAGTATTATTATAGAGGCAGCGTGAGATAAGAGGCAGCTTAACCTGTCCTAATCTCTAAATAAAATAAAATTCTGCATGATTGCATCATTTCAGAAAGATAGAAAGTGGAAATGATTCAGAAAAAACAACAACACTTCATTTATACAGTAAAGACAACTCAATTATTCTGGTATCTATCAGGTAGGTGATACAGGCAATCCCCAACGAAACAGGAACATGGAAAGGAATAAGAGAATCACATAGTAAACAATACAGATTGAAATCTTGCAATGAATAAACTGGATTCGGGCACAAGGTATTTCCACACCTGAGAATTTTGTTTAGTATTGGTTTCTTTCATGCTGTGTTAATTCTTCTTTGTTTCCTCTTGCAGTGTCACTTTAGGGAGGTTTCACTTTCTAAGTACTGAGTGGCTTAGTCATTTATATTTGGAAAAATGTAAGACCTCTCTACCTGGTATGATCGCTGGGCAAAATACTATTGTATAAATGTCAGAGCTACCTATTGCATATTTCAAACACACCATTGAGCAATGCCTTTGTTAGGACCAATGAAATACAACCCCATCATTGGCCAGTTTAGAGGTTCCCAAATAATTTCATTTGGCAAGGTGCCTGAAAACACGAGGGAGCGAGAGAAGACTAACTTGAAGTCTGCATCATCTATGTGAAAGAAAATGCAGAGTTGACCCAACTTTACACTTATGGTTAAATAGGAACAAAAACAATGAAGTGTAAATTTAAATGGACTACAAAGAGAAACAAAAGAATGAATGAGAACAGAAGAAAGTGTAGGGATCATGGAATTTGGAAGATTTAAGGATGTCAGTGAAAATTCTTACTGGAGGAGTTCTATTCACTTAGTTCATCTTGGTAGAAAAGATTTTTAAAAATCTGGTTTACAGAGGTGATGAAAGAAAGAGAGAGGGAGGGAGGGAGGGAGGGGAAGAAGAAAAAGAGAAAAACAGAAATGAGAGGGAGGGAGGGAGAGAAAGAGAGAGATCCATTTCCCACAGAAGACACCGGGAGCCACAAAACCTGGTAGGCGTGGCTGGGGGGAGTATTGTGACCGGGTGAGAGTGACGTTGAGTTGGCCACACCCACCCAGGTTCTGTGGCTCTCGGTGCTTTCTTCAATAAGGTTGCAGACCCCTGATAGGATATATTGACCATCTGGCAGAGCTGGAGGCATGAAGAGCTTCTGAAGATGGACTGGACAAACATTAGGCTATATATCTTTCAGAGAAAACCCAATTGCTCTGAATGAAAAATGGGCTTACGATCTTAGTTGGACTCACAAACTGTGTTAAGGTTTTAAAAAACCCAGCACTCACCAGTAAAGTACCCCCTTTTATGCTTACAATACGGATGACTATTGATCATAAAAACAACCAGTGGATATTCAAATTAGTTTGAGATTCATTTATCTATTTTGTACAAGTGCACAGACAAGTTATCAGCCCCCTGCGTGCCTGTTCACATTTTGCAGCTTGCTCAGAAGACAGAAGAGCAAGGACTGAACTGGGGCAAGATGACTGTCTAAAAATCTGAGTGGCTGCTATCATGAGCCATCCATGAATGGATCTAATGTGAGATTTTCTTTACTATAAAATATTTTAATTGTGTGGACCAGGTTGCTGCTGGCGTTACTGCCGGTTTGCTGCATGCGTGCGCAGTTGCTTGTAAAACTTTCTGCACATGCACAGAACATTAAAAAGGGACAAAAAAAGCCATGCCGGCAATGCCAGTGGCAACCAAGGAACCGGTTCGGAGGCGTGGCCTGCCAGCAGCCAACAAACCACTACCGGTTCGCCTGAACTGGTGCGAACCGGTAGCAACCCACCTCTGGTGTAGATCCTATACTGCAAGCAAGGAAACAGTGATAAAGCAACAACAACAACAACAACAACAATGCAACAGTAGACTTCTGAACATGACATCTGTGCATTGGATGAATTGTTGCTATTCCTTGTTTTATGATTAGTTGTTTTACTTGGTCTACACTAAACATTCTTACTCATGACTCATTTTGTCCAAACCATCACAGCACATGAAGTGGAAGTATAGCAACACTACCCCAAAGGTACTTTTTTCAACTGGACTCTCTTGGTGTTTTCTTTGAAAATGTTTCACTTCTCATCCAAGGAGCTTCTTCAGGTCTGAAGAAACTTCGTGGATGAGAAGTGAAATGTTTTCAAAGAAAACACCAAGAAAGCCCAGTTGTCTTTTGGAAAAAGCACCTTTGGGACAACCGTGACCTAAAAGATTGAGGATCTCCATAACAACAACTGACAAATCGGATTTCCCACTGCTCTAGTCAATTTGGGGGAAGGTAGAGTGATGCTGTGTTCAACATCCAGCCTAACCTTCCCAAAGCTGGCACTCTCCAGGTATCTTGATGTTTCCCAACCTCTAATTTCCATCCAGAATTCTCCAGCCAACATGTCCAATTGTTGAGGATTCTGAGAGCTGAAATCATCAGACTAATTCTGAAATTTTCTAGCCAGGAGTTGGTTACTGGCCATGCTGGTTGGCAATTCTGGGCGTGACAGCATAACAGATTTAGAGGGCATCAGGCTGGCAGTGGTTTATTTAATTTAGTGATGAACGCTAGAGGAATCAATTTTTGCTCACTATGCCATTTCCGTTGATCCAATGAAAAAAAAAATCAAATATAGATATTGGTGTAATCCTTACACACACACACGGGAAATTCTGCAATTATAAATCTCTGAGAAGACAGCTGGGTGATCTTAGAAATGCCACCTAATGAATATGCTCAATAACTTTTGGGAGGAAGCTATTGATGTTATTAAAATGGATTCAAATAGCATGGATGTAGCTCAAAATGTCCTTCTTTAGTTTCTGATTAATGACATTAATCGGTACTACATTATCTACATATATGATGTAGCGTTCCACCCAAATTCAGTTGGATTTAGAAAGAAATTAAATCAAAGCCAAGAAAGTGCACTTCAAATATTGTGAATGCCCTAACAAGAAGATACCAGGGAACATCTCAGTTCTGCCTCCCATAATCTGAAAAAGGGTCAGTTTCTTAATTCAAGAATTCAGTTTTATTTTGTTATACTTTTTAAATTTCTAATACCCAGGCCTTATTATTATATGCCGGTCTTTGAGGATAACAAAGGTTTGGCTAGTTTTAATTAATTCAAGTGCACGGATGAAGAGGAACATCTACTTTCCATGCCTTTTATGTTTTTTTATTATTAAAATATGGATAGAGCTACCTGTCTTCTGCCAAGATGATAAGGAGCTACTAATGGAATTCCCAGAGCTATTATTAATAGTTATGAATAGATTTGAGCTTTCCCCTGATCTGTTCTATATCTGCACATATCACTGTATGTTTCATCTATCTAATGAATTTACCATTAAGGAGAAGGGAAGCCATAGCCATTTGGCAATATACTCTACTGCCTGGAGTGTCTGCATGCATTGCCTAATTTCGGTCATAGGGAAAATCATTCCAGAGGGTACAGTTCAGATCCTTGAGAAAGTTGGTGTTGGTCAACTCCGTAGGGTCATCAGACTGAGATCTTCTTCCTCTCCCAACTCCAGGCAGAAAAAACATTGAGAAGAGCGTCCACATCTCATTATCATCACCTACCTACCACATTTCACTCAACAAGATGAGAGGGATCCAGAAAATAATTTTGAGAAAAGGCATACTGAAAACTCTCTAAGGATCTTGGCAACAGAGACTTGAGGCTCATTTGGCATCTGGAATGGGCTTTCAAAATGCCATGCTTAGATCTTTTGAGTCTGAAGATGTCTCAGCGGTTTGTAGAGTTACAGAAGGAACAGTTTTCTCCCTTCTGCTCTACACACTTAGTTTTCTCCATCCATCTTGCTACATCCATCTTGCTCTGTCCTTCTTACCTTTTCAGTTTTAAACTTCTGAAGAGTCACGTACAAAGCAGACTAGGGCCAAATGGATCAGAGGCATTCATTCTTTCACATCTTTTCTTTATCTCAACTTTAGATAGCTGAAGACCCACAGCTCTTATGCACCAAGCATAGGCTTCCGCAGAAGCTACAAATGTATTACCAGCTGCCTATGAACAAGAGCTGTCCCGTGCTTCTATCCTGAAGATGATGTTGATGATGTTCGTCCATGTTTGAAGAGGACCTTGACATCTAACAGGTTGTGGGCTGGCCACGATGTGTCTGCAGGTGCCTGATAAGGCCTACACGGGCATGAAATGTGCCATGTCGATCGATTGGTCAATATCCAGGGACTTGAAGGAGACTTTGAATGTGTCAGATACAGAAGTTTTAAAATGGCACCTCCGTGCTTCTGATTCAATCTACACCATTCTTCCGTAAGAAACTCAAGACCCACCTGTTCCGACTAGCCGGCCTGGCCTAATTGTAATCACAAGTACAATCTATTACTGACCTTCCTGGATGGCTTTTTAGTATTGTAAATTTTGGGGTTTTAATTTGGTTTTAGACCCTTTTTAACTAGAAATGAGTTCGGGCATTATACAGACCGTATGTTTATGTTGGTTATCTAATGTTTTGTTGTTCCTGCTTTGTTGTTTTATATGTACTGTCTGTACACCGCCCCGAGTCCCTGCAGGGAGAGGGGGGCGGTATATAAATTTAATAAAACTCAAAACTCAAAACCATTCCTTTTTACAACATACCATACAAGCCACCTTGCTCCCTGAACTGCAAGCCATAACAGATCGATATGGCAAATTGTGAATCCGCCGTCAGTGTCAACATAAAGAAACAGGAATTCCTGAAAGTCTGAATCCTACATAAATTATGGGCCTATCACTAGTCTGATCATGTGTCCATAGCAAATACAGGTAGTCCTCGACTTACAACCACAACTGACCCCAAAATTTCTGTTGCTAAGTGAGAAATTTGTTAAGTGGGTTTTGCCCCATTTTACAACTTTTCTTGTCACGTTTGTTAATTGAAACACGGCAATTTTTAAATTAGGAACACACTTATTAGCTGAATCTGGCTTCCCCATTGACTTGCTTGTCAGAAGGTCGCAAAAGGGGATCCCATGATCCTGGGACACTGCAACCGTCATAAATATGAGCCAGTCGCCAAGCATTTGAATCTTGGTCATGTGATCATGGGGTTGCTGCAACGGTCATAAGTGTGAAAAATGGTTGTAAGTCACTTTTTTCAGTGCCGTTGTAACTTCGAACGGTCACTAAATGAACTGTTGTAAGTTCAGGACTACCGATAATCTAAGAGGAAGACAGGGCAGAAGCTCACACTTTCCTGTCCTGATGGGTCATTGTGTTTTTTAATTAGCACATGGAAATCCCTGTGAACTTTTATTGCTCTGATCATCATGACCCGGCCATGAGTTCCAGATCCAACTCTTCCTCAGTGCTAGAAACTTATGGATGCTGCTTGGGAGTTAGGACTAAAAATCCTGCTGTGCTATTTTCACAGCCTCTCCACCCCACAGCTGCCATCTTTCAGGCCACATTTTTATAGAGCTTTCACATTTGAGAGACTTTATTTGAGAAGGGGGAAAAATAAGTTTGAGGAGTGGGGTGGGTGGGGGAATTTAGCTTTAGCACTCCTTCCCCTTGGCCTCCTGGCTCAAACAAAGCCCCCATTTACTGCCTGAATATTGCACTTATGTTTAAGGTATTTCCACCAGAAAGAAGGCAGGCGGGGGATCCCAAACCATTTTTCCGTGACTGAATTAGCTCACGTTGTGTTTTTTTTTTAATATGGCTAAGCAAGCTGAGGCCTGTCTTACAAAGAGCCAAGCAGGAAAGTCTGAGCAAGCCTTGTCCTCCCTCCACGCGTCCCTCACATTAGGAAGGGAGGGTAACTTTCAACATAGGTTTCTGAGTTTCCCAAAGGGACTTCTTCGTTTCCTCTCCTTTTCTAGTCAAGGTTTTCCCAGGAGACAAACAAAAGCCCCCAGCTGCTCTGACGAAGAGTGATCTGCAAAGAACGGCAAGCCAAGAGAAGAAGCTGAAGGTACATGGGAAACAGGGGCACAATTCGAATTAGCACCCAGAGACTCAGGACTAGCGCATGAAAGAATAGTGGGGCCAATTCTTTTGGACAGAGATTTTTTTGAAGCACTTGGAAAACTATTATTCTCAGATCCCTGAATTCCGTAGCCTGCGTTTTCTTTCTGCCTCACAACCATCCTTTATTTCAATCAACAGCTTCACTTTAATTTTCAAAACTCCGAACTGGTAGTAGTTTGGCGGCCTGGGTCGCTGGCACCAGCAGAGACACAGACCTGCCACGCCCATGAACCAGTTCACCTATGGTGCCGCCATCTTGTTTTTTTGCTTCTGTGCATGCACAGAGCAATTTTAGTTGTACTGCGCGTGTACAGCGTGCTGCGTATCCCTGAGCAAACTGGCAGTAGTCTCTGCCGGAACCAGTGGTGGGTCCCGGATCCTGTTCCAATCGTACCAGTTGGAATGGGCTCGGCGGCGTCCACATGGACATGCGCAGCATGTGCATGCATCTTACCACCTCCGCAAGCCTCCACGATGCTCCAGCTGCTCATTGGAGTGTCGCGCAGGCGCTCTATGCACCATACGCGGAAGCACGGAAGCCTTAAAAGACAGGTAAGGAGCTCGGGCGGGCGGGCGGGTATTCGGTGTTCCAGGCAGGCTCTGGTACGCCCGTACCGGGGTGTACCGCCTGCAACCCACCACTGGCCGAACACCACCCCTGGATTCATGGTTAATCAAGCCTATCTGGACATCCCAAAACCACACTGGTCGTTTCTCAGATTTTCAGAGTTAGTTCAGTGATATGATCAGATCATTACTTTCTACAGCTACATCCAAAGTATTAGTGCTGGAATGATAAGGATCAAATTAAAAAAAAAGAACTTCCGGGTTTCTTAAAATTCAATAGAAGTTTTGAGAAACTTACCCTGCCTCAACTCCTACGAGAGTTGAGGCAGAATTATCCTCCCCATTTTTTCTTGCAATATAAATTTCTCTCCAATCGATATAGGAAGTCATGGTAAACCTGGTCCACCCACAACCAAGAATGTCTGTGATCAGGACCAATATTGATGCTTTGGATTGAACAATCTGCCTCTTTCTCCAATGTTGTCTGGAATATACCGTATTTTTCAGACTATAAGACGCACCTTTTTCCCCCCATAAGAGAGTGTGGAAATGTTGGTGCGTCTTATATACCAAATACAGCCATTTTTGGCCTCTGGAAGCCTCACCCCAACATCCCATTTTAGCAAAAAACAGGCGTTTTTGCCTTCCCCCAACCCTGCTGAAGCCTGCAGAGGGCTCCTGGGGGCCGGGGAGGACAAAAACTTCTTTTCTTACCTCTTCGAAATCTTGGTGTGTCTTATACATCGCTGCGTCTTGTAGTCTGAAAAATACGGTATGTAGGGAGACCCGTTTTCCTCATTAAAAAGTACTAACTAGACAACCTTTTAACTATCCATCATCAAGAACCAACGTGTGACATCCAAAAGGACAATTCTGAGATCCCACTCACAAAATGAAATGGCAAGGAACAGAAACTGTAGTTTGTGACGAAGTCTACTTCTTTCAAATGCATACAAACATCTTCATATGTTAACCACTAGCCCCCAGGAGGTTTCCCATAAAGGAAATTAATTATGCAAATGAAAACTACTAAAACCCCTAGCCTCTCTTGTTCTTACTCCTCATTTCGTAAGACAAAAATCTGATATAATTTGGCCCATGCCAGGCAACGTTCAGATTTTTAGCTGGGGTAAGGAGAAGAAACAGTTTAAAAACATGAAAATAACTGAGGAATAGACAAGGTTTACATCTCATAACTCATTTAATGTATATTTGAAAACAAAAAAGAAATTATGATTAGGGAGAAAGCAAAGGGAAATTTCAATTCTCCCACATCACAGAGTTCCATAATGAAAATCAACTACCAATATTGCTTCTGCCTGGTTTGGAAAATGCAGATATTCGCCTCAGCCTACCCACCTACCCGTTATTTCCAAAACTACAGATATCTATCTTCATTTTTACCACCTTCAAGAAAGTCCTTCTGATAGACGCTCTCACTTTTATAGATATCTGCCTCGTGAATTTGGCCTTCTGAGTTGAAGATCAAGTTGATGTCTTCTCTCGCTCCACTGCCTGAAGGAAAGTCGGTTTGAATGCAGTTTGAAGTCAGCTTTTTCTAGAGATGGAACAGATGCTCCAATTGTCCCAGGTGAAGCATCATAAGGGAAAAAGTCATGGAAATGTAGAATCCCAGACTAAACTTCCATCAGCATTTCCTTCACGCCAGGCGGGAGGCGAGAACACAGACCAAAAAGACAGGTAAGGTAAGTTCCAAGCTTCTATTGGGTCAAACGAGGGTTTTCACAGAGTGGGTTGGCCCGGCATGAATTTGGGCAGGCTCACACATTGTATGTGGGTGAGCATCATCCCCTTTCCCTTGGGCATGCATCCAAAAGAAGGTGCAGAAGCAGGAGGGTGATGACTGTTTTTATTAATTATGCCAAAGTGCATTTCCATGGACCAGTTTACCAACTTGACTGGATTTCCTCCCCCTCCTCTTCCTCCACCACCACCTGTCCTTTCCTGAAATGTTACCCTGGCCAAGAGTCCTGCATAAAATCTCACTCCATTCTGGAATCTCAGCTGTATCTCTCAGAAACACACAATGTTCCCTGTACCATCCCTCAGGATTTCTGTTGGATCCAATCCAGAAATGTCAAACATCACCCTTGTTTTTGGAGGACTAACAATGCAGCATTCACATCATCCTATCAAGAGGTGGTGTTCTTACAGGCCCGCAGGTGTTGTGAGGAGAGGTGAGGCAGGGCTGGGACACCAAGAAGAGGTGAGAGTTGGTGTGGGAACTAAGCAGTGTTATACAGATGTGGGTGGCAAGGGGACAGAGGTGGGGCCAAACTTGGATTCTGGGATTGCCTTGCCTGCATTAAATAGGAGGTGGGGAGGTATCAAAATGCTCCAGGGAAGGGAAGAGGTAACTGAGTATGTTCTCTCTCTCTCTCTCTCCTTCCCTCCCTCTCCCTTTCTCTCTCTCTCTATGCCCCTCCCTCTGCCCCCTCTCTCTTACTCTCTCTTTCTCTCTTACACTCCCTCTCTCTGTCTGCCTCTCTCTCTCTTACACGCTCTCTGTCTCCATCTCTCTCTCTTACGCTCTCTCTCTCTCTCTTACACGCTCTCTCTCTCTCTGCCTCTCTCTCTCTCCCACCCTCAGCAAACCTTTATCTACTTTTATCTTCAAGCAATAAAGGTAAAAGTTTCCCCTGTCTAGTCATGTCTGACTCTAGAGGGTGATGCTCATCTTCATTTTTTTTAGCCGAGGAAGACATTGCTTTGGTCATGTGGCCAGCATAACTATACACCGAGGTGCACAGAACACTGCTATAACTTCCCACTGAAGTGGTACCTATTTATCTACTTGCATTTGCATGCTTTCAAACTGTTATGTTGGTGGGAGTGGAACAAGTAACGGGAGTTCACCCATCACACGGTGCTCGGTCAGCTTTTCAGCTGACAAGCTCAGTCTCTTTATTGGCTGAGCTATCGTGTCTCCATTCTCTAAGTGAAAAATCAATTTAATAACTTTCTCCATTTTCCTTTTGGCCCAGTCATAGTGTAGGCTGAGCCCCAGGAAGGGGTCAAACACATCATCAGTCTTGAATCCGTTCATGCCCACAAGAGATCTAAGTTCAGCCCACCTTGAATTCCATTGACACTTACCTACTGCCTATTTGCTTTGACCATTAATAGTTCACATTATTGTAGAGAGCGTAAACCTTTATAATCATTTGAACTGCCTGGACTTCCTGATTTTCCCACACTTGGCATTTAGTTTACTGGTAGTCTTATCCCCTAAATATCCAGATATATTTTATAAATGAGTCATTATACAATAGTCTTTCCCAATGTATTCACTGGTTATATTCCATCTCAACTCCCATTATCCTATTAGCTATGCTAGTTGGGGAATTCTGGGAGTTACAGTTCACTGCATCCACATACCAAGCTTGGGAAAGCTGGGTTATAGAGGGATCGCTATTGCTAAAGTAATAAAGGAAATGCTTCCGTGTGCAAAGTTAGTTGCAAACGTTTTTTTTAAAAAATCCCATTCAATTGTGTTTGATTCTCAGAGACTATCTGGAAAAGTCTCTGCAGTTTTGTTGGCAAGTTTTTTCAGAAGTGGTTTGCCCTTATCTCCTTCCAAAGACTGGGAGAAAGTGACTGTCCAAAGATCATCCAGCTGATTTTATGCCTAAGGCAGGACTACAACTGACACACACCCAATTTCTAGCCTGATGCCTTCACCACTACACCCTAGTTACTCTTAAGAAAAAAAATATCCTGCACAAATACATGAACCAAACATTCTTCTTGTTTCTTCTTAAAGGAATTCTGTCCATTATTCTAATTCTAAGCAACATCTCTATACAGGTGAAATTCAGAATATTAGAATATTGCGCAAAAGTTCATTTATTTCAGTAATGCAACTTAAAAGGTGAAACTAATATATGAGATAAGACTCATTACATGCAAAGCAAGATAGTTCAAGCCGTGATTTGTCATAATTGTGATGATTATGGCGTACAGCTCGTGAAAACCCCAAATCTACCATCTCAGAAAATTAGAATATTACATACACTCAATAAAACAAGGATTGTACATAGAACAATATTGGACCTCTGAAAAGTATAAGCATGCATATGTACTCAGTACTTGGTTTGGGCCCCTTTTGCAGCAATTACTGCCTCAATATGGCATGGCATGGAAGCTATCAGCCTATGGCATTGCTGAGGTGTTATGGAAGACAGGATGCTTCAATAGCGGCCTTCAGCTTTTCTGCATTGTTCGGTCTCATGTCTCTCATCTTTCTCTTGGCAATGCCCCGTATATTCTCTATGGGGTTCAGGTCAGGCAAGTTTGCTGGCCAATCAAGCACAGTAATCCCACAGTCATTGAACCAGGTTTTGGTGCTTTTGGCAGTGTGGACAGCTGGAAAATGAAGTCAGCATCCCCATAAAGCTCGTCTGCAGAAGGAAGCATGAAGTACTCCAAAATCTCCTGGTAGACAGCTGCGTTGACCCTGGTCTTAATGAAGCACAGTGGTCCAAAGTCCTGTTGCTCCTTGGTCCAAAGTTCTCTTTTCTGATGAGAGCAACTTTTGCCAAAAGCAGCAAAAACTGGTTCAATGACGGTGGAATTACTGTGTTTGATTGGCCTCTCCATTCTTCCTCCATACTCTGGGTCCTTGGTTTCCAAATGAGATGCAAAAGTTGCTCTCATCAGAAAAGAGGACTTTGGACCACCTGTATATGAAGACATTCCATGACAGGAAGTCAGAACAGAAAAGCCATGCTTACTGACTTGAGCTTTCTCTAATAGTTACAATGCTTTTGTGAGTGATTAGCTCTCTAAAACGACAGGGTTACTCCATAAGTTCAAGCACTTATTCTTTTTGTTTCCAGAGGAAGGCCTGCAATAGCTCTACCGCAATTGCGGAAAGGGACAAGAAGATGTAGTTCATTCTGAATTCTATGATTTGTTCAATAAGCCACAACAGACTAAGCCCACAGCACACCTTAAGCCAAAAATGAATAGAGTACGTTTTGATTTAGTGCAATTTGTGAAGTCAGCCGAAATTTCCCCAAAAGACATTTCAACGCCTTCAATGAAATGCAGGAAGGCCTGGTGTGCTGTGATCCATGGGGTTGTGAGGG
Organism: Natrix helvetica; assembly: GCF_964273705.1. Taxonomy (NCBI): domain Eukaryota; kingdom Metazoa; phylum Chordata; class Lepidosauria; order Squamata; family Natricidae; genus Natrix; species Natrix helvetica. The sequence goes on along the minus strand of NC_138548.1, from coordinate 212,419,492 downwards.
GTTAGGCACAACATAGTGACTGAACAACAACAAATAAAGTACAATATCCCCATAGTATTTTGGGCACAAATCCATTATCATTAAATCAATTTCATGCATAAATCTTGCACTTATGGTGAAATGAATCCTAACATGTTACATATCCACCAGTTCTGCCCTGGCTGCTTTCACTTATCCAGAATTTGCTTCCGTTGTTAAATTAGCCTTAATTATCTGCATTCACACATTGAATAAATCATGGTTCACAAAATGTAGTGAACAGATTCAAATGTCATGTTGAGCCTAAATAAAATATGTCCTAAGTATAGTTTAGGGCAATATATGAACCCAGCCATGTATACAGCAGGTTGTTTACCTGCAACTAAGGCTGTTCAGTTGTCATCTGAGCATTTAATTTGACAGATTTGGGCCTGTGCAGACCAACATTCTCAAATATTTTTTAGGTGAGCTAAATTGGCAGCAACCACCTCTTCAAGTTCCTATATAGCACCAGCCCATCAAAATCTCCCCAGTTTTTGTTTTGTTTTGCTTTTGCCTGGGAAATAAAGCAATGACTTCACATCAGAAAGGTGAAGTAGGGAGAATCGTGTGAATAATCCACTTACAGATATGAATTGTTCTGTTATTCTTCATGGTCTCTGGGCATAATGCCCTTAGAGAATAGCAAGTTTATCATAAGGTAAAAGGTTGGGAATCAGAATATAGAATCCTCTTATCAAAAGAGCCACCTGCTCTGGGCCTGACATTGAGAAGGTGGGATAGTCCACATTGTAACTCTGCAGATATTTTAAAGTGGAAATTCTTAAGAGAGATACCAGAGTAAACAATGTTTTTTTTTTTAAATTTAGCAGAAGTGCCTTTAACATCATCAAGGGCCAATACTGTAAGCCAATCAGCTGGTAAACCAGACAATATATTGGGAAGGGGGAAGAAGGCCACCTCCTCATTCAGAATAATGCGCAAGCAGCCAATTGGGAAAAAAATAGTTCTCATAGCTTAGAATGCCAGACTGTCTGACATCTAGGCAATGTAGCATAGAATCCAATTGGCTGGTAGAACTAGAAAAGAAAACAGGTAAAATAATGTCTGGGGATATAGAGAATGTAGACACAACTTTGGGTATAAAAAATATGTAGGTCACCCTTATCTTTGTGCCAGATTAAGGAAAGTGGTGGGAGGCGAATATACTGGCTACGTTATGGGAAGATTCAAAGAGCTGGGAGACATAGGAAAATGCCACATGAATCCCTGGAAAAGCAAACTAAAGTCTTGACATGAACTTCTTGACCACCAAGTGAAAAAATGGATAAACCAAGAACAAAAATATTCAATACCAAATTAGCATCCAAGCAAACTCTTAAAAAATGAGCTAGAGTAATATAAGAATTAGTCAACATTTGGCAGGACTCCTTCCATAGTCCAGAAAAGGGGTGGGATCTAAACAGGAACAAAAAAGAGAATATCCATTAAGCCCTATAAGCAGAGGTGGATTCCTACCAGTTCAGACCGGTTCGACCAAGTAGGTAGTACCTCAGCCTGCCAGGCCCCCAAACTGGTTCTCTTGGCGGCACCATAGGCGCCACCATCTTGTTTTTGCACTTTTTAAAAGTACTGTACATGCATGCATAGTGTGCATCAAGTGCGCATGTGCACGAAGCACCTCGCGTGCACAGCGCATCCCTGAGCGAACCGGCAGTAGCAGCAGCTGGAACCCACCCCTGCCTATAAGGTTAGATCCCTGAGGATGTTCGGTATATCCTGAATCAAGGAAAGAGAGACCATACTAGCAGATAGTATCTGATGTGTCTCCAAACTAATACTGATTGAACTGCAGTAATTTATAAACAGATCTAGGCTACCATAGGCAGACAATGGTAAGCATCTTTATTGTAATGAATAATGTAGGTTAATGAGATAATTTGTGAGAGATGGATGGATGGATGGATGGATGGATGGATGGGAGGGAGGGAGGGAAGGTAGGCAGGCTAAGGGAAAAAAGTAAAGATAGAACCAATGGTAATAATCACCCTGGATGCAATGCTTAAACAACTGGAGCATCACTTGAACACCATTGGCATTGACAAACTCACCATCAGTCAATTGCAAAAGGCAATCGGAACAGCTTACATCCTGAAATGATACTTTTCATATCAAATAACATTTGCCTATCTCACATCTGCCTCTGTCTCGAGTCCTTAGGAACGACTTGATGGGTGGATAAAAATGTAAAATCCAGTCTAAACATCTGATTGACTATATATCAATGATAACAACAATAAACAGGGGAAACATAATAAGCATACCGGTAAATATACATAGCATGCCGGATGTGGCAGTTATTGAAAAGAAAAAAATCTGGTTCATTGATGTTGTTATTCTGGGTGATGATAATATGGAGGAAAAAACATTTGGAAAAAAATATGAAATATAGGGACTTGCAGATCAAAATTGAATCCTTATGGGAAAAGAAATCCATTGTTATACCAACTATGATTAGAGCCTTTGGAACAATACCTGAAGAACTTCCTTGACACCTGGGAATACTGAATTTATAACAACTAAGTGCCCTAAATTTAAAACACACAGACACAGACACACAGACACACACACATCTTGCCCTCTTGGAACTGCCTGTATTCTTAGATACTATCTTAACAATTCTTTGGTCCTTTCTTCAGACTTGAATTATTAATTTTCCACCAGTCTTAGACTGTGAATCTAACTGCACATTGCCCACATAATACACAGGGGAAAACTGAAGAACCAAGATACCCTGTGGAAATAACAAGAGTTTGGATGAAGACGATCACTACAAATATCTAAAGGTGGTACCTTTGTCACCATCAAACAACACCATCTGCTATCCCAGGTCTTTGGTAAGACTCAATAAAAATGCCAAATCCAGTCTAAACATCTGGCTGACTCTGCGATGAACCACGTAATTTATTAAATATAAATGAAAGCCGACTCCCATAGACTCTAGGCGGTTTACAAATTGTTAAAAACGCTAATCTTTCATCTCTCTGCTTCAAAGATGTGCTATAATTACCACCATGCACTTGATAAATGTCTGTGATACCAAAAGAGGGATAATAGAAAGAAATACTGATATTGGGTACACTCAAGAATAAATCAGGAATGACAATATATTTTGGGATGATGACAGTATGAAAGCATGCATCCATAATGTCTAAAGACGGATACCTGTGATTATCCTGGAAGGATAACAGAAGGATGTTTGTCAAAATCAAAGCTCTCAAGGAGTGATATAATCATTCACAATCTTCACCTCAGATTGGAGATCTTTACGATTCTTCTTCAAAGTGTGACTTTGAGTAGACTCTGTGGCTCATGCCGATAATGTGCTAGGAAGCGCCAGCAATAGAGGCTAAAACCGAGTTTCATTCTAAGATTGTTAGGGTGAATAATTGCTGTGTAAATTTCCCCCCGTTTGGCCATCTCCTGTACCTTCTGGACCTTATGAAAACACCATCAATAACAACAGCTACCTCAACCAAATAATAAAAATGATAGGTAATACAACTGATGGAAACTTCAAGATTGAAAAATACAGATAGTCCTCAAGTTACGACCATAATTGAGCCCAAAATTTATGCTGCTAAGTGAAACATTTGTTCCGTGAGTTTTTCCCCATTTTATGACTTTCCTTGCCACAGTTGTTAAGGGAATCATTGCATTTGTTAAGTTAGTCACATGGTTGTTAAGTGAATCTGGATTCCCTATTGACTTTGCTTACGTCAGAAGGTAGCAGAAGCTGAACACATGACCCCAGGACACTGCAACTGTCATAAATATGAACCAGTTGCCAAGCATCTGAATTTTGATCATGTGACTGTGGGGATGCTACAAGAGTTGTGAGTGTGAAAAACGGTCGTAAGTTATTTTTTCAATGCCATTGTAATTTTCCACAGTCACTAAATGAATTGTTGTCAGTCAAGGACTACCTGTAGTCTTCCAGAAAGGGCCAGGCATTAAAAGGTAAATGTAAAGGTTCCCCTTGCACATATATGCTAGTCATTCCTGACTTTAGGAGGCAGTGTTCATCTCTGTTTCAAAGCCAAGGAGCCAGCGCTGTCCGAAGTCGTCTCCGTGGTCATGTGGCCAGCATGACTAAATGCCGAAGGAGCATGGAACGCTGTTACCTTCCCCCCAAAAGTGGTTCCTATTTTTCTACTTGTATTTTTACATGCTTTCGAACTGCTAGATTGGCAGAAGCCGGGACAAGTAACAGGAGCTCACTCCATTACATGGTGCTAGGGATTTGAACCATCAAACTGCCGACCTTTCTGATCGACAAGCTCAGCATCTTGGTCACCGCATTCCTTGGACCAGGCATTAAAGAGGCCCAAATAGTATAGCCAAATCTATTGTAGCATGACCACCCCAACAATATTCTCTGCAGTGTTGTCAGCAATATATCAACACATTGAACTATTGCTTTGAAAAATGGCCCCAGTCAGTGAGAAAGACAGTGACTAAAAGCTCTTTCAGAGAAAGGCTAAAAACAACAACAATTGCTATTTGATTTCACAGGGGTATTAATAGAAGCCTTTTCAACCTTATCATTTGATATTTGACATTCTATCTTTGAGATAGAATACCAACATCTCCCAAATGAATTCAAGCTAAGTCTCTCTTTATCAAGGCATGTTGATAATATTCTAATGCCCCGAGTCCCTTTTTGGGAGAGGGGGCGGTTTATAAATCCAAATAAATAAATAAATAAATAATTTATACCCAGGGAGGTTTCTACTGTGATGCAATCAGGAATTAGATCTTTGAAGAGGAAGATTCCATTCTGTCTTGTACACAATATGAAACTTCCATATACCATATATATACATATACATGCATGCATGCGTGCATGCATGTATGCATATATACATACTGTACATACATACATACATACATACATACATATATACATACTGTACATACATACATACATGCATGCATACATACGTACATACATAAAATAATAGATTCTCAGGCATCTCAGCAGCCCTTTCCTCCTTGAAGGAACATAGGCAAAACTGATAGCGATATTAGAACTGAGACATCAGATAAGACCAGACTGGTTATCAAGGAATGGTGGCTGCATTGGTGAGCTGAAATGAAAGGAGAGGGAGAGCCTCCAAAGAAAAGAACAGTCATTAATCCAATTGCTGAATCTGCAGGAGAAAGAAATACTCAAGCATAAGATTCTGAATCAGAAGCAAAATTCTCTGAATCCAACCCTGGCATTCAGTACTGAATGATGGGTGATTGTGCTACAGAAGACAACACCAGGGCACATATAGCAGGAACTGCTTATGAAGTATACTGCTGTTGTTGAGCCAGTATGGTCTAGTAGAGAACTGGAAATCATATCTATTGTTTATGGAGACATTTTATAAAGAGAAGAGAAATGATTGCAAATACATCAAAAGGAAAAGCCTGTGTAGAAAGAATCTTACTGCGGATAATAAGTATAGAGGCACACTGAGTACTGTGGTACTCTGTTCCAGAAAGATCTGAGGTTGCAGAATGTCCTTATTTTTAGTACACTTAAAACCATAAAGGCAGAACCTTTGGAAGCATCAGATTTTGTGTTTTTATTTATTTATTTTATTTCAATACAAACAACCCATCTTGTATTAAACAGTGTGCTGTCTGGGTAAAAATATCTTGTGCAATAACAATTAGAATTTACAACCATAGTTGTTATTTATGTACTCATGACTTAATAATGATATACTTAACATATCTGAGATACTATAACAATCCTCTTCTTAAAATATTTAATTCTATTAATATATTTTCTATATTTCACTAATCTACTTTCATTTCTAACTTTCATTTTTATTCTCTAACCATCGGTGTTGTGCAAATTCAATCCTGGCTGCTGTTATTTAAACCCTTTGGTGCTTCCGCGCACGTGCATGGTGCGTACAGCACCTGAATGACGCTCCACCAAGCAGCTGGAGCGTTGCGGAGGCTTGCAGAGGCGTCGCTAGATGGTAAGATGCATGTGGAGGACACCGGGCCTCGTTGCAACCATACCGGTTGCAACTGGATCCGGAACCCACCACTGGATAATACGACCCGGGTGTCTGCTGGCATTTCTAGCATTTAGCTGATTTATCTTTAAACATCTTTGCCAACCTTGCCAGTGGAAAATGCCAACTATAAAACATCTTATATAAGTTTTCTTTATATGCAGTAGACATTGTAATTTATAGTTTCTATCCCATAGTTGCTGTCATTCTACTAATTCTGTCGTATAACCAAATTTTTTTGCCCCTGCTATCATTGTCTCCTTAACTTGGCAGTAAAAGGCTCCTTGAGGTGCAAAAAGTTAGCTGCACCTAATTTAATTACTTCCGTTTTCTTGGTATTGAAACAGGAGGTGAAAATAATATTCCCTGGATTAATGGCACAAGTGTCTTGGGCAAGGTATTTTGGTGCCTAAATCACAATCAGATTATGGGGTTTTTAATCCCCAGTTTCCATTTCGATGATGTTGGACAATGGTTAAAATTTGTGTTTATCCCTTGCTCAAATAGGGTGACTTCCAGCTGCGTGTGCTGCTTTCAGAATCTGCCTCCACAGAGACATGCAACAGCAGAATTTTTGGTAACAGAACTAGTGTGACACTTTCTAAGACAGGAGAGAAACCTAAAGTGGCAGCCCCGGGGAGGACTTTCAGTTTCACAGTAAAAACACTTTGGGGAGGATGGCCACAAAATCTTAGACTTCAAGACATAGATGGTTTTTGAAAAAGGCATCAACAAGAAAGAGACAATGTTATCTTGCTTTTTGTTTCATTTGCTAAAGAAAAAGAAACATCGCTCAAACATGGTGGACGAAGAACAAATAAAATGCTTAAAGTCACCAAGATGGTGGGGCAAAAAAGAACTGAGATGATTTTGGCAGTCTAGTGTTCTATAAAATTTGGATTTTTTCCTAAAAAAGGTCAGCTGTAGGATATTCTGGATTGGTTGCACAAGACCATGAAGTGTAATTATAGTTATCTCAGCATAGATCAGTGGAGATATACTGGCCAGTGAAATGTAGAAATACAACCAACATTTTAACATTATTTACAATTCCCTGAGAGACCTAGCAAGTTTGTATGTTCATTTTTTAGATTTAGAACACCAGTCACGGATAGGTTAATGAAGCTTTCACATTATGTGCTATGGCATTATCTGGTTGTTTGTTTTAGCTTAGTATACTACATGAATCCAGTTGCTGTACTTTGTAAACCATTGCTCCCTTGTTGGGCAAATCCAATCATTTGTAGTACATTTAAAAAGCTAAGATGAGGCAATGTCTTAGCGCAATATATTAATCCAATCACTGTATGAAACGGCTTGTTTTACTTGGAAGCAAAATGATTCTTGAGCTAAAGTTCCACTACTAGAGTTATCCTCCAGGTTACATAATTAATCACATTGAATGACATTTGTCACCATCTTGATGAAGTAAGAGCTACTTTTTTTAAAGAATTCTCAGCATATTCCCCAGTTGCAGGAAGAAGCCTTCCCACACCTTTGCAAGTAAAATGACAGATGTAAAATTACTGCCAACTCAATGCCAGCCGATCCATTCAACTTCCCTATAACTATGCACACTTTAATCCACTTGGGGGTTTGGTTTGGTTTGAGTTTTTTTTTTTTTTTAGAAAGCACCCAACCAGCATGTAGTGTATGTATGTGTCTCTAATGAAAGTATTGCCTCTTTCTAAAAAAGATAAGTTTAGCTTCAAAAAAATGATAGTGCAACCCTGCTCTGGGAACTGAGGGGGAAGATATCTGAGTGACATAATGGGAACCAACCAATCAGTATTGTATACAGACAGCTTCTCTTTCAAACTTGTTGAACTAGTTTTTCCCAGGTTCAGCCCTGGAGAGGAATGGTACATTTGGGCTGCGCACTAAAAATGTTACGACGGGCCACCTTCACCCAAAGTTAAAAAACTCTGAATACAGTCACCAGGTCTCAGCTGTCTCACCCTCATTTCCCTGTGCAAAAGGAAAACACCAGCCCCCTTGGGAGTAAGTCTTATCACCTTGATACTATCCAGACTCAGTGCCTCAAAGCTTAAAGGCTGCAGCAGGGAGGACTTTTGGAGAGGGAGAAAAAAAAAGAAAGAGGAAGTAGAGGAAGAACACAAGCTGATGAGCGAGAAAAGGCAAAGAGAGTACAACTTGGACTTCTCTATCCCAAGTTCTAAATGTCTCCCACCCCTCCAAAGAAGCTTAACCTTGAAACAGTTCATTTCCCCAATGGAGAACCGAGCCATTCCTTCAAACAGGAGTGGCAGCTAGCTACTGTCAAGAAGAATTGCTTTGGCTCTTCTTCTTCAGCTGAAGCTGGCATGCCAGATAATGGCGATTGGGAAGGGGAAGACCAAAGGGCATAAAACTGCGCTGCCAAGAAGGTTTATCTCTTTTAGCTGGGCGTCATATTTTCATAGACTAAGGTGTTTCTTTAAAACACTAACCTAAAGACATTAGAGGTCTCAGCAATGGAATGAGCTACTTAGGAATCCCTGGACAAAGCCCCAAGGGAAATTAGGAAAAGAAAGACATCAGATCCATTGGGGATGAAAAATACTTTATTGACTTTTTTGATAAGGTCCTGCTGATACTTGATACTTTTCTGAAACAACATTTTAATGAAGACAAATAGATTTATGGGAAAGTCTTTACAAGTTAAGTATGTTATTGTTTAATTGCATACCAAAGCATTGGAATCTGATGGTCTATGAGGAATTATGATTGTACCATCCAGAAGATGTGGCAAAAAGGATAACATTGAGAAACTGGAGAAGTGAAATTATTCCAAGTATTAAGGTTGATTTTCAAAAATGTGTAATTTAGTCTTCTTGGAAGCAGGGACGTGCGGTCAGGGGAGGCAGGGGAGGCAGAGCCTCACCTCTCATCATGAAATAATAATATATAATAATAATATCCACGAGGGAGTTTCATATATATAAGAGGAAGAGGAGGGAGGAGGAGGAGTGTGCGCGGGGCGCTCCCAGCTGGGCAACCGGCGGAGGCAGGAGGGTTCTCGGAAGTGCCAATAACCTTCCTGCCTCTGCTGTACTTTGCGCACTCCTCGCGACTGCAATAGACGTCCAGAAGTGGCAGGGGTTTGATGACGTCGCCGCAGCTGCTATGCGCGGATGGACGGAGGTAGCCAGAGTGGCGCTGAGGCAGTCCGGCGGACGAGTGACCGAGGATCAGGCTGCCTGATCCTCCATCGCTCGCTCGCTCGCTCGCTCTTTCGTCCACCCGGACCCCTCGGCGCCACTCTGGTTACCTCAGTCCGGCCGCGCCCAGCAGCGACGTCAGCGATGTCATCAAGATGAAGTGGCTTGAAGGCGAAGTGCTTTTCAGTGCTTTTCTGTGCGTCTGGTGTTTAGGTAGATAGCCGGATGTCCTAAACGCCAGACGCACAGAAAAGCACTGAAAAGCAGCTGCTGTTGGGGATCGCGGAGTGCGAGCCAGCGGAGCGCACTCAGGAAGGTGGGGAATGGGATCACGTGTGCTGGAGGATGAGGCAGCCTCAGCTTCCAGCACACGTGGTCCCATTCCCTGCCTTCCTGATGACGTCACCAGCCTCACCAGCCATAAACCTCACCGCACATCACTGCTTGGAAGTGTCAATATTTTCTACTAATCAACAAATGAAACAAGAATATGTTCAACTTTACCATAGATGTTATGGTATTTTACAATTATATTTTGATTATAATATAGAATTATATGATATTTCTTGTAATCCAATGGCTATCTATAAGTTTAATATTTAAGGTAGATTTTTTTGCTTTTTAAAATCTTTTCCTTTTTAATTGTATTTTTTATGGATTGTTTCAGATAATTTTGTTATTGTTACATACCTTGGTACTTGGCTTATATTATTTCTTAAAATAATGAATTTCTGAAAAAGTTGTTACTTAAAAAATTGTACCTCCTAAAGTTGGGGGGGAGGGAAATGAACAGTCCTTTTGCCAATCCCTGACATGCCATAAGACATCCCCCCCCCCCCCCCGTCTATACCAACACACTATCCATCACATTTCCAAGTGATGTCTTTGGCTCTGCCACATAAACTATGGCTATTTGATCCAAGCTCAGCCAAGATCATTTGTGAAAACAGTGGTTGCATTGTGTGGGTGCAAATGGCAGCTCTGCCCTTCCAGGCCTTAGCCCAGGGCTATGTTAGGTTAATATCAAATTTAAAAACAGTGAACCCGAGTACTATAGTCATTTGTTTTCCTACAACATTTTCTTTCCTTGCCTGAAGAGTCCAATGTTGTTGGGATCCATCATACTGTATCCTTTGCCATTTATTCTAAGAATGGCATTCAAGCTGAATTAATAACACTTCCTCTGTCACTATTTCTGGCTTGTGGCTGGTTGCCTGCTCTCATAATCTAACTAGATGCCTGCAGCATAGCTTGGCTTTTTTCCCACAGGTCAGATTTAATAATGACTCTACGAGAAGCCCCTAGTTAAACTTGGCTGATCTCAAAAAGTTAAGCAGGTTCAGAACTGGTTAGTCTTTCGATGAGAGGCTGTTGGGAAATCTTACGGTTTCTTAAACTAAAAGTGAGAAGTTGAAAAAAAGATTGCAGAAAAAGTTGCAATCCTTGGATGAACAAACAAATAAAACAAAAAAGACAAATCATTTTCATCTATTTGTCATGACACATCCGTGAAGTCACTGAGACTTGAACTCAATTTGAGGATTACATTTTACTAAAAAATACTTCACCATGCTAATTAAGATAGCAATAACTTACAACAACACATCTTCCTTCACCTTAGAGAAATTCAAGGCCTTTGCCCTAACATATACAATCTTCCTTTTCTCTGAATCATTCTGCTTCTCCACCAATGATGTTCTCTATATCTATCTGGTTACTTCTCTCTTCTTTCATTTGGATTGATGCCTGCTGTCATAGTCTGTTCTAATTACCTCAATGGGATCCTCTTGAATTTCTATAATTGCTAACCAGCACAGCCACTTTGAGGTGGTTGAGAACCATAGGTGTTGATGTTCAACACATCTTAAGTGCCACAAGATGAGACAGGACGATCTATTTCATTGCTACTTTTACTGCATACTACAGTGGATTTCCACCTGGACCCACACAATTCCCAAACAGCATACTGACTGGGGATAAGGCAATTGTCCAATACATCTCAAGATTGTCATGTTGAAGAATGCTGCCTTCCAAGTTCAATTAGCTTTGGCTCTGTTACTCCAACCTGTTTAAACTCATTTTAAGAATATAACCCACATGATTTGGTTTCTCCAGCCTAGAATATATACAATCCTCAGGATACTTTGGCCACCTTTGAAATCTACAACCTTTAGAGACTCAATCAAAATGCCATGGACTTTTCGATAGCATGATCCTGCTCATTCAACTAGAACTCAGCTATTTACTTTGTTAGTGGGACAAGAGCTGCAATGGATTTACAAATAAAAAGGTGAAAGATGAATCATTTCTATCCCTGATGCTTGCCAGGAACACCTGTCATGTTTTATCCACAATAGCAGAAGAAAGGGCATGGCAAATCAACATAAATAACCCTGCTGTATTATTTTCCAAAAACAAGTTGCTTTTGGGAAACTCCTTCCCACTCAAATCCCATACTTTTAACATTTCCTACAATTGGCCGGATAGCAAGTTTCATCATTATTGGGATGACAGGAACTGCAGTCCATGGTTGCTCACTGCTCTCCCATAAAAAAAAAATATTTTGAAAGGTGAGATCCCACAGTGCAACCTCTTAACTAATTCAAAGCTTCTTGATCTTGTCTGATGCTCTCAAGAGGTCTTAGATTTGCTTCCCCATAGTTAAAATGGAATTTCAGGCGTTAATCCAATGGTTGGAAAGGGGCATTTCAGATTAAGGAAGTTTGATCTAGAGGGTTGATTGCTAACCCTTTTAATGTAAGTAAGTGGGGATTCGAGCATTGCCCTTTATTGTAGCAATTGTTTTATTGTATAATAAGAGACTATTAAAAGTCAGAGTTTCTGTCTCACATAATACCAAACAAAATCAAATTTTGAGTTTCTTTCTCATGCTTTCACAGTTCTCTACCTTTCCATTGCCGGATTCAGACTTGCCAAGGTTTTTTTTTTAATTGCTAAAAATCATTGTTACCTTGCTACTCAATGCAGTATCAGTGGGAAGAAAAGAAGAGTATATTCATGTTTAGTTTGGTTAGGAACCAATTCTTTAAGTAGTCTTTTTTTTTGCCAGAAGAACGTTATACAAGAAAAGGGAGCAAAGAAGGGCTAGTGATACACACAACTGTCTATGCCAGGGGTGTCCAAACTTGAGAACTTTAAGACTTGTGGACTTCAACTCCCAGAATTCCCCAGCCAGCTCTGCTCTGCTGGCTGGGGAATTCTGGGAGTTGAAGTCCACAAGTCTTAAAGTTCCCAAGTTTGGACACCCCTGGTCTATGCTAAGTTAAACTAATTAGCCAAGCAGAATTATGTGAATTGACTGTACTTGCATGCCTTGTTTATCTTGTTCACAGTCTAGAATGAACCCCAACAGAGGCACTGTAAATCATGGGAGGGAGGGAGAGCTACACAGAGTAAATGTCCTACCTTCAGACATTGCCAATTTTTTATTCAAGCCTGCATGTATTTTCTATTCTCCATACTACTGAAGACTAGAAACTTGGGTTTTGTTTTCAAAAATATGTGTATTTGACATTGCCCAAATGGCAATTCCTTGCCAGTATAGCAGGTTTTTCTGTCTCACTAGATGTAGAAAATCCTAATGTCAGGCCTGGGAGCCATCTTTTGCATTGGGCCTTCAGGCCTGCCACATTTTCTGCTGTGGGAAAATGAGCGGGGGGGGGACGAGGATTATACGGAGCATGGGAGATATATAGTCTAAGTAACATTCCTTTCTCAGAGAGTCAAGGACATCTTGCCCTGCACCTGGAGTAGGGTGACTGAGAGGCATCTCCATTTGGGAAGGTGCCTGATTGGACCATGTGATGGACATGTGGGTGCTGGGCAGGTACTTGAACTTTCATTTGCGTGGGGAAAACCTGGAAGCTTTCAGATTCGGGTTTTCCCAGATATGCCAATATGACATCTCTAATAAAATGGAACTTTGAAGAAACTCTCACAGTCTTCTTTTGTTGGGGGTGTTACTTAGAACCCTGACAACTAGTCTAATCTTGGCCATGATGAGATTTGGAAGAAAACATGATCCATGGGACATAAACTTAATTAGCTAGTCCTCCTATCAGAAATTAACCCACAATTGTTTTTCTATCATCAATCCCAACTTAACGACTTTGGGTAGGTTAGACTACAAATTACACAATTCATACTTAGTCTATTTAAGACTACTAGAATTATGGACCCTGCTGACTTGCTATGATAGGGTTATAATCTAATATATCTGAAGGGTATTAGATTAAAGAAAGGTATCCTCTAATTTCCAATACAAGAATCTCAAAATAAGACCATGGCAAGTATAACCTCCACTTAAGGAAATAGGAGACCTATGGTCCTCTAGCACATCACGTCCTGTTACCTGCCCAGAGTACCTGCACTTGTTATGCAGGAAATTTCAGCTAAACTCCACATGGCCAAGAGGTACAAATCAAGCAACACATTTCAGCTCCACATTATTTTTTTATTCCCTCCCCCCAATATATTCTTAGATTCTTAAGTTGGTTAGCCAATAACGTATTTTGGAAACCTCTGGATCTCCTAGAAAGTTACAACTTGATAAGGCCAGTAATGACAAGTTGAATGACACATTGCCCACAATTATTGATCATTCCCTGCCATGAACGCTGTACAGTGTTGTTTGTATTCTGTCTCAAAGGCCTGGCTGAAGTCCTTTCTAAGTTGATGAGATGGGTGCTCTAGAACCCTTTCCTAGATCCTCTGTAAATGGGAAGAAAAGAAATAGCAAAATATTCTTCAGCCACATTCATTGTATTCTCCAGGAGTGGCTGGCCACCATAAATTTGGATCATGCTTTAGAAGTGTTACTCTAAAAGACCTTTCTCTGTCACGGAGTCAAAATTCTACCCACCTATCCTTGAATCAGCAGAAAACTACATCCATAAAAACATCTGCTGTTCCCATTGCTGTCTCTTATCCAGCCTCTGTGGCCCCTGATCTCACTCACTCATCCTCAAAGGTAATAGGCAAAACCTAACAAATTTCACACATCTGCAGGCTGCCATTGAACTGTGCCAAGGATGTCTACCTTAGTACAGCTAAAGCTGCCAATGCTTGTCCATCCATGGATTGGAAATGAGATGAATGCAATCTCAGGAGAACACGATGAGAGGGGGTGGGGAGAGAAAGGGAGAGGGAGAGGGAAAGAGGGAGAGAGAGATTTATACCTTCTGTTGGGCTTTGAATTTGAGCTTGTATTCTGATTGGTTGTCAGACTCCCATGGGGCCATGCATGGGCATCTCTGTAGGCTTTCCTGAGTCCCAAGCTTGGTTGACTCTTGCTGGGTGATGTTGTAATGAAAAGGCTTTGGGATTTAGGGCTGGGGGGGGGGAAAGAGAGAGAGAGAGAGGGAGGGAGGGAGGGAGAGAGAGATGTGGTCTGGGCACAATTGTGCTATGATTAGTGGGTAAAGATTATTAGCAAATGGGCAAAGGCTCTTAGACAGAAAACATATGTGGGGGGTTTTCAGAACAGCTTTATTAGAACAAAGATGATATTTGGCTACCATATTTTTGATATGTTCTGTTTATGCAACAGTGACTGTTTCACAGCATATTCTATGCAATGGAGGTGAGACAAAAGGAACACTCTTCTTGCTCTAAGAAGTTATAATACTCTATAAATATGGATCTGGGCACCCCTTCTAACAATAGGTTAAGCTAAACAGCACATTCCACTCTAGTCATAGAGGAGAGTCAACTCCATCCACTACATAAGAAAGAGAAAAAAAACTGTGCCCAACAAGCTTTGGAGGTAGAGGACAATGTTAGAGGAATAAAGGAAAAGAATAAAGCTTTACAAAGTGTGTTAACAAATAGAAAAGATAAGCAGAAGGCGAGAGACAACTTTTAAATGAAAAGCAAAAACCATACAATTGGGAAAGGTTTTAATGTTCATCTTGTTCAACTCTGCGCTCAAATAAGATTGTCTCATGCATATCTGGGAGCAATTTAAAGCCCAATATTTTTCAATTTCCTGACTATCCTTGAAGGGGAGAAATCAAAAACAAACACAACTATAGCAATTAGCTATAGAAGAAGCTCATCCAAGAAGAAGACAGATTGGACAAGAGTGACAGTATTTTATATGGATATCTGTGTTCTAAGACTAAACCATCCCTAACCATGCTCAGATGAGGATTACTGTCCAGTCCATCTCTTTTAGTCTTAGCCTCGTTATTAAGATGATGACATGGGCAGAAGTACATGGTATCCTGAATTAAGTGAGAAAGACACAAAAAAGAACTTGGACAAGATCAAAGCAGAGGCTACTCAGTCTGCAAAGGTTCCGAGACGTAGATACCTCTTTCATTCTACTGTGGCCCAATGTTTTTTTTTAAAAAGAGTTTTTATTGCACTTCCCCACTTGGTTTGCCTGGATACATATTTTATCCATCATGGCTTTATTTATAAGCCTGCCTTTAATTTCATCCTTTTTAACAGTTTGTTTTTGGCCAAGTGCTGCTACTAATGAAAAACATAAAGGGAGCATTCCATGGAACCAAAAGTAACAGTAAACAGGACCCCAAAGAATATTCTAGGTTGTTTTTTTTTTAATGTCTCACTGTTGGTCCTCGTCTGCCATGTGAGAAACAGTCTGAATCCTGAGACAGGAGGATTCTAGGGGGCCACCCGAAAGCAATTTTAGTTGGCTAGGCAGAAATACCATCCATATTCCCCCTTTTTAAAATTCTGCACTAATCAGAGGAGAGCAGAAACAAGTTCTGCTTTGTAATTAAGCAGGAAGCAAATTGAAGAAAGCAAGAAGAATCAATTTTCACCAACACAAAATGGTCATGTGCTACAATTTTTATTCCAATCAATTTGGAAAATCTGAGCATCCATTTATTTCATTGTTGTTCTGACTAATAAGTCGAATGACCTCTCTCTCTATATATGTATCAGCCTCATACCCCTTATAGTTACAACAGGAACAGTCGCTCCACCTTTCCGTACAGGACAAATACAGATGCTCAGATACATAACAAAGGTGACAGAAAGAAAATTGACAATATAATTGAATGTGGGGAGCAATCCTCAAATTTTCCTTTAGGGGGTGCTCATTTAAAAGATCCAGACTATACCATCCAGCCTGGTTCAATTTTCCAATCAAAACCTTAACATTAATATGTTAATATATACAAAACAGTCCAACAGAGACAAGATGGAGACTTTTTAGATCTGCATTTAATTGGCTCCGAGCACAGACATATTGGTCTCATTATTTTTGGAATCCTATACACCATCATATCTCTTATTGAGGTCCAGACATCTGGGCCTGAAAATTGGTTCTGTTGCTAGGCAGGCATCTACAGAAGATTGCCAAGGAAACAGATTTGTTGCCTACTCAACAGAACAAATCCAAGCACATAGGCTGCTAGCCACCACAACCATCAAGCCAGCCTATTGGGCAGTCCACAGTCTACACAAGAGTGATACTCATATCAGCAACAAGGAGGTGCCGAAGAGGAAAGATTAGAGAGCAGCAGGATGACTATAAAGGATGGATGGATGGATGGATGGATGGATGGATGGATGGGCTAATTATGTATGCAAGTCCTTCTCTTACATGAAGATAGCATGGAGCCATACTGGCTTGATAGCAAGTCATAAATAAGAGGATGGCCGGAAAGGTCTGTGTCAGGATGAAACTACAGCAAAGTTTACTTTGTTCTTTTCCTATGCCTAGCAGAAAGAATCTGACAATGAAATCAGAACAATCTGTTTGCTATTTTAGGAATATATGTTGATGGGACCCTAGTTTAATTGACCGATTCAAGGATTTGGATAGCTTTTGGAGAAGAGGAAAGTTATTCATAGTAGCTAAAGGTTTCAGAAGTAAAAATAAAAATAAAATAATGACTAGCACCATGGTATAATGGTCTAGGCATCTGGAGCACAGGCCCAAAGGTGCCCCTCCTAATCCACAGCCACCCACCACTACAACACTTTTTCCGGCCGAAGCTGAGCACTTTCCCACAAAAACTTACAGATGCTGGGCACTCTTTTCTTAGAGACAGTATGGGCTGCCACACCCCTTCTCCTTCCGCAAACATTCACAAAGTAATCCCTTGCCGCCTGCCCCCTCAACTTTGAAAAAACTTTGTTCAGAGGGAAAAGAAATGGTCCTGGGGGGCTAGGTGGAGGGAGGGGGGAGAGAGGGGGGCTTCCTTCTGCAATCACAAATTGCCTGTCTAATTGCCCACCCTGCACTTCTGAATACTCTCAGTGAGAGGATGTGCCGATGACTGAAAGCAGCCAAGGTTTCAACAACACCTTTCCAGGCTCAATGCAAATCAGTATTCAGGGGGAGGCATTACTCCACACACTGAATGGGAAGGGAATTTGAGGGGGGGGGGAGAGAGAGAAGGAAGGCAACAGGGTTGTCCAAGCTTATCAAACTGGCGTTCACCCACATGAGAGGTTCCTCTGTCCAAACAAATCCCATCACCACCACCATCTACACATTATATCTACATATAGTTATCCTTACCCCAACTTTGTCACTCTCACACTTTCTCGGAGTCAGGGTTCCTGCCATTCATACGGAGTCCTGGACAAATCCATCACAGGGCGGCTCTGACACAGTCTCGTGTGTGTGTGTGTGTGTGTGTGTGTGTGTGTGTGTGTGTGTGTGTGTGTGTGTATCCATCTCAGACGTACGAAGTTCTCTCTCTCTCTCTCTCTCTCTCTCTCTCTCTCTCTCTCATTCAAGAAGACCTTCTCCCTTCCACAGGATCACCCACCGTGCCGCACTCGAGTAAAACTCCGAAGACACCCACACACCCACACAACTCAAAAAGAAAGCGGAGCAGCCCAGAAATCCAAGTGCCACATCAGGGGATCTGACCTCGCACCTCAGCTCAAGGCCCAGCCAACTGCCCACTCACCTGTTTGCCCGCGCAGGCTACAGACGAGGTGGGCTGGGAGGACGGACCGCGACAGACACCTGGAGCTCCGAGGAACTTTCCACGTCCCGTCTCTTCCCGCTGCTCCTGGGCGAATAGGAGCCTCCCTCGCGTTGAGAATCTCTCTCTCTCTCTCTCTCTCTCTCTCTCTCTCTCTCTCTCTCTCTCTCTCTCTCTCTCTCTCAACGTTCGCTAAGAAATCATTATACTCGGCTATTCATAACCCCAGTAGATCATGTGACACAGCCCTGAAAATATACAGCACATTTTTTCAAAAACCACAGAATGACTTCAGGCGAAGACACGGAAAATATTTTCTCTCTTCTCCTCCTCTCTCTGCCGCCGCCGCCGCTCCCCCTGCGCCCAGGCGTCTGTCACAGCTGGGCTGTGGGACTTGTTCCTAGGTCCCACAGCCCAGCGGCTTCCTCCCCCCAAGCCAGGATGCGACCGGAGCCCGCCCGTCACCCACAGAGACCCCAAAAGACGAGCAGACGTTGTGTGCCAGGACTCGGGGGTTTGGTCTAAAGAAGCCCGTGCCGTTTACAGCAGCCCTCTAGTTAACTCTCTCTGTCTATCCCTCTCTGTGGGCGAACCCTTCCACTACACACACTTTGTGAGTGCATTTGCGAGTCACAATGTTGTCAAGTAGCTTTGCCATGCCGGGGTGGGTGGGTGTTGATCTAACTGATCTCCAAGTCTCTGTGGTTTTCACCAGGATGCCAACGGGTCCTGTTCCAAAAAGTAGCCGGTGGGACCACGGGATAAAAACTAAATGTCATTACTCTTTAATAAACAGAGTTAAATACAATCCCTTCCGTTCAGTAAATCCTCCCTTCTGTCATATTAGAAATTAACCCAACTTTTGGAGGTCTTTGGGATGAGGGGCCATCTCAGCTTTCACACTGAAGCCTTGGTACATCTTTGCTCTAAGTTAAGGCCAGTAAGGGCAGAGAAATCTTCCTTGTAAATTGGCTCACCACCTGCTCTTAATCTCTTCCTTCTCTACCCCCACCGTTGCTTAGCCTTATGCAATTGTTAAAGTGCCAAGGAAGTTTTTACAAGGCACTATCAGTCCACATGGCTTTAAAGGAAGCAGTGACCTCAGATAATATGATTGACCCTGCCCAGCATAGTTCTTCAACCTGGTGCCCTCCAGGCATTGGCATGGAATTCTGGGCACTGTAGTATCCACACTTTGGGAGGATCTTAAAAAGCCTCTTTTGGGTGATTTCTCCTGAGCTTTGACAAATAAGTCAAATACAGGTAGTCCTCAACTTATGACTACAATTGAGCCCAAACTTTCTGTTGTTAATTGAGGCCTTTGCTAAGTGCATTTTGCCCCATTTTTGCCATAGTTTGATAAGCGAGTCACTGCAGTTGTTAAGTTAGTAACACGGTTGTTAAGTGAACCTGGCTTCCCCATTGACTTCGCTTGTCAGGTGGTCACAAAAGATGATCACATGACCCCCAGGACACTGCAACCGTCATAAATACAAGTCAATTGCCAAGCGTTTGAATTTTGATCACATTGACCATGGGGTGGCTGCAATGGTTGTAAGTGTGAAAAAAGTTTGTAAGTCACTTTTTTCAGTGCCGTTGTAACTTTGAACAGTCGCTAAATGAACTGTTTTTAATTGAGAACTACCAGTATCCAAATACTAGACAACCATCTCATATTGACTCAGATCTCCGTAGCTCACTAGTGTCTGAATAAATCGGCAGCCGACTCCCATCAGTTTAAGACCAAATTTTTTCTAGTCCCGCCTGGAAATGCCAAGAGCTAAGGCCCTCCCACTGATTCCACAAGTTTATGACTGCTATTTTTAAAGAACACCACATGTTGTCTCCCGAAATGGTGATTATATATATACTATATCCTCCACCTTGGACATGATAACTATTTACATTAGACCACCTGCTGGCAGACACTAGTGCCACTAAAGTCTCCATTTTTAGGGCATTTGAACCTGTGCCATGCTCACACCAACCACTGGCCCTGGGAAAGCACAGCCTGTGTGATTTGGCAACTCTGAACATGCCAGCTGAAGTACGAAAAGCCACCTAGTTATGAAAACTACCCCACTGATCGGGGTGTGTGTGTGTGGATGGACGGACGGACGGACCACAAACAGTTCTTCTTTTCTTGAATTCCAGATCTTGATATCTTGATGGGGCAGATTGAAGGAGAATATTTTTAGAAAGAGATGCCTCTCATATCTACCACCACCCCACCACCCTGCCATAGCTAACTCACGTTTACCACAGAAAGTAAGAAATGCACTAAGCAGCAAGACAAGGGTATTGCTCTTTTTTTAAAAAAAAAATTGTATTTATTTATTTATTTGTCAAACATGTACAAGATAACAAGTATAGGCATGAACATAAACACGAACAAAGCAGGTAAATACAGATAAATGGGAACAGTAGGACAGGGACGGTAGGCACGCTGGTGCGCTTATGCACGCCCCTTTACGGACCTCTTAGGAATGGGGTGAGGTCCACGGTAGACAGTTTGAGATTGAAGCTGTGAGGGTTTGAGTCTGTAACAACAGAGTCAGGTAGAGCATTCCAGGCACTGACCACTCACTCTGTTGCTGAAGTCGTATTTTCTGCAATTGAGTTTGGAGCAGTTTGCCTTGAGTTCGTATTGCATCTCTCCTCAGTTGCACAGAGACGGATGAAGAAATTTAGGTCTCCAAATCCCTGACTTGCTACAGCAAAATACTCAGCCCCAACACAAGACCGTTGGGGACTTGTGAAGTAGAGAGCCCAGCACCTCTTTTTGCTGAGCTCCAGGGTGGAAGAGGGTGGCTTCTGCCTCCAACCCAGTTTGATGGAGAGGCTTGAGCAATCTTGTCTGGACTGGTTGCCCCCCACCTCCAATAAATGCTGCAGGCTTATCAGGCAAGACGGCCTGTTCCAACAAGACAGATCTCCTGTCCTGTTCTCCCCCCCCCCCATCCCCACCCCACACTTCTCTGTTCTTTGCATTGCTGCTCACATTCTG
Organism: Natrix helvetica; assembly: GCF_964273705.1. NCBI lineage: Eukaryota > Metazoa > Chordata > Lepidosauria > Squamata > Natricidae > Natrix > Natrix helvetica. The sequence continues at coordinate 212,398,326 of NC_138548.1, read as the reverse complement.
GGAGTCTCTTCCTTCTTTTGTTCCTACGGATTGTGATCCAGCCCTGGCACACAGACAGTCCTTGACATACGACCCCAATGGAGCCCAAGATTTCTGCTGTTAGGTGAGGCATTTGTTAAGTGAGCTTTGCCCCATATTTCGTGCCTCAGTGGTTTAAGTGAACCACTGCTGTTGATAAGTTAGTAACCTGTTTGTGAAGTGAATCTGGCTTCCCCCATTGACTTTGCTTGTCGGAAAGGGGATCGCATGACCTTGGGACACAGCAACGGTCATAAATATAAACCGGCTGCTAAGCATCTGAATTTTGATCACACGATCCTGGGATTGCTGCAAAGGTCATAACTCTGAAAAACGGTCATCAGTCACTTTTTTCAGTGCTGTCGTAACTTTGAACGGTCACTGAACGAACTGCTGTAAGTAGCTTGGCTACTGATGGATCCTTTCTATGATAGCACCAATGCGGGGGGGGGGGGAGATAAACCAGGACAATCTATAATTCCCTATGGTGCCTCCTTTGAAGTAGAACCACAGAGAAACAAAATTCCTCTCTTCACATGCCAGGGTCTTGTTCAATTGCTGGTTACTCTTGTAGTTTATTTTTAAGAGGCCACTTGTGCCCATTAGTATAGATGCCTTTTCTAGTTTGGCCCTCATAGAAAAGGACAAAGATACTCTGAAAACTATGAAAGAAAGGGAAAAAGAAACATCTAAGACTTGTTCAATCCTAAAAAGACTTATTCATGCTTATGAGAACAATTAAAACTGCACTCATACTTTATCCTAAGCTATGGTTTATTTACACATCACGTGGAAAAGAAGCCAAGATTGCAAATAAAGTGATTGCAATTTAATTAATTCCTGCTCTGTTTCCCCTCCTTTTTCACAGTTCCTATCTCGTGCTTTTGTGCCTGGATTCCAGACTAACTTATGCCTTAGTTGAAAAAAAAAACCAGGAATAAGCCAGAGATTGCAAATGAACACATCCCTATGTGCAAATAATGCTAAGCGAAAATGGTCATTAGTAACCCAGCAAGAAACTAAGATTTTTAGATTGTGATGTACCACCCATTCAAACTATAATTTATTTCCTGGTTCCATTATTTCATCTACACATCACACTGACAGCCAAAACCAACAACCACAATTTGACTGAATGTAATATGTGAAGCCCAAAGTAACTACCCTACCCAACTTCATAATTACAGTTCTCAAGAGCTGCATCTTTCATGGTCTAGTCATTGGGGAATAATACTGCTGACGGGGACAAAATTCATAAGGCCACTAAAGATACCACTATATCCAGTTTGCCATGCATTGGCAGATGCCAATGTTTAACAATAGAATCTGCCTGCCTTTCTAAACAAATATGTTACACCTGGGGATATCTAATGCCATTATTAATACCATATTGCTACAAATACAGTCAAAACCACACTTCCTACAAACTACGTCACACCATGCTCAGTGTGGTTTAGTTAGAGCAAGAAAGTTGATTAGGGAACTGGAGGCTAAAATATATAAAGAATGGCAGCTGGAATTGGGTATGTCTAGTTTAATGAAAAGAAGGATTAGGGGTGACATGATAGCAGTGTTCCAATATTTAAGGGGCTGCCACAAAGAAGTGGGAGTCAAGCTATTCTCCAAAGCACCTGAAGGCAGGACAACAAGCAATGGATGGAAACTAATCAAGAAGAGAAGCAACCTAGAACTAAGGAGAAATTTACTGACAGTTAGAACAATTAACCATTGGAACAACTTGCCTCCAGACGTTGTGGGTGCTCCATCCGTAGAGGCTTTTAAGAAGAGACTGGACAACCAAGCGTGTCACTTTCTCATATTAATTCTAATGTGGGAAAGAGAAACATGTGCCCTTTATAATTACGCTAAAATTAAAGTGAAAATTGCTAAATAAAGCAGCAGGGTATGACAGCACAGTATAAGAGGTGTGGGCATAATGTCTGAAATGGTATAGGGTTTGTCTGAAATGATATAGGGTTTCCTGCCTCATCAGGGAATATAAGACCTCCAAGGTCCTTTCCAACTCTATTGTTCTGTTCTGTTCTGTTCTGTTCGGCTGCTTACTAATGGGGTGAACAGTAGCACAGCTCTACCACCGAAGAAAGCAGGCTTTACATGCAAAAGGTCCTAGATTCATTCCTTCACTTTTCATTTAAAAGATAAATGTTGTTGAAAATAGCCCAACTACAGTAGTAATTGTTACCCACTTTGCAATACAGAATGTAGAATTAGATGCACCTTTGATATGATCCAGTTAAAGGTTTCTTGTGTTCTTATGACAAGCAAAGACAAGACGGCTAAATAGCACAGAGATCAATGTCAGTTAAGCAATCGTCCGAGTTCTTCCAAAATGGCAACCTGCAATTCACATCCCTGCTGCCAACCCATCGTAGAGGGGAGCATCCTTAATAATGAGCCAGCCAGCCTTTTCTTGAAACGCAAATGGTTCCCGGCATCTCACTGAGATACGCGATGTTGAAAAAGTCCCCAGAAAGAAGAATTGAGTCTGGATGGTAACTACATACCTCCATTTGACTCCAACATACCTCCATTTGACTTCTCTGTGATGGGCCCGACCTTCTGGAATGACCTCCCCCCCGACATTAGAATGACTACGGATCTCCGCTCCTTCTGTCAGAAACTTAAAACCCACCTATTCCAGCTAGCCGGCTTGGCCTAATTCCACCTATCCCACCTCAGTCTATTTCTAAATTTTTAAAGATTGGTTTTAAGGTCTGTTTTTTAATTTTTATAAATTGTACAGGGGTTGTTTAATCTGATTTTTATTTATGTGTATGATTGTTTGTATGTTTTAAATTTATTCCTGTACACCGCCCCGAGTCCCTCCCGGGAGAGGGGGCGGTCTAGAAATTTAATAAATTATTATTATTATTATTAACATGGGAAATTCAAATGACCCAGCCATGACCACACCAGCACATGAAACTCTGGACTATAGCAAGACTCCTTTGAGTTTGTGGGGTCCCTCAGCTTGGTTGTTTTCATGTAGATATTTTATTGCCTAACTAGGTAAAGTGAGAGAAGTTTCTAGTTTAGTAATGAAATGTTTGCAGTAAAACAACCAAGTTTAGAGAGCATCAAGGAACTCACAGTTCAGCCCTGAGCTACAATTATTCTCCTCTATCCTTCAAGTTTCGTTCTGGGGAAAAACATTAGATTTAGCTTTAGCAAGCAATAGAGTGTTCCTTCTCTTGGTTACATTCAGATACTACAGAAGGTTCTTCCTTTCCCTAGCTTAGAAAATGACTGGGAAAGGTGGCATTTAATTTATCCAAGCAAATGATCCCCTTTCTATTGATTAGCCCTGCCCCAGAAATGCCTACATTCTCTCTTTGAATATTCACTATCTGTACTGTGATATCTAAGGAAAGAAGAGAATTATGTGCCACAGTTCTTTCCATTATCTGAAGCTATTTTGAAGCAAGGTTATGTAAGTACGTTTTTAGGGGCACGGAAATAAACGTACAGTATAAGCATTTAGCATTTTCTACCCAGCAGTAGGCATCCTATATACTGAGGTCGTGACATTTGCATTATATTGACGCTGGTATGCAAAACTTCTTTATCTCTCCAACATTATTTGTTTTTGGGGTGCTGCGTGTTTTTGTGTTTGATTGCGATGCACACATAAATTATCAGTGTATCTCAGAGATGTTAAACTCAAGGCCTGGGGGGTGGGGGGGACAGATCCAGCCCATGGGTTGCTTAGATCTGGCCCACAGGGCTGCCCTGGAAATAGTGAAGGGCTGGTCTTGCAGTGCCTCTCCCAGCGAAAATGGAGCTCTGGAGGGCTGGCAGGACTCTCGCACCATCACAGGCGCCCCTGACACAAGTGACATCGAGTGACCAGAGGTGGGTTGCTCCCAGTTCGGGCCAGATCAGGCAAACTGGTACTAGAAGCGGAGGGAGGCTCCACCCATCCGCCCAGACACTTCTGTGTTTGCGCAGAAGTGTCATGCGTGCGTGGGAGCGTGAATGGGAGCGCACCCGAACCAGTAGTAAAAAAATTGGCAACCCACTACTGGAGCTGGCCACGCCCACCCTCACCACGCCACGCCCCACCAAGGTTAAACACAACCCTGATGAGCCACTCAATGAAATCGAGTTTGACACCTCTGGGGTATCTGACGAACAAAATTGATGTTATATCATCAATTAAATTGGCAATCTGGCAATTTAAACTAGAGGAGAACACGGTAATATAACACCATTTATTTTTCTCTAACTTCTCTTCTGGCAAGGTATGCCGCTAACCTTGATATATTGTAACTTATCTATCAGCTTGAGCTGAATCTTGAACAATTTCAACCACCAACACACACACACACACACACACACACACACATGCACATATACAAAGCCAGCTTCCAGACCTTCTGAATTCACTCTGAAAAGATGCCAGCAGCTTAATGAACAAGTTTTTAATATCATAACCTTTTGATAAGAAGCACAAATCAGCATCCAAATTTTATCTCAGTCTCCATCTCTGACTCAAGAAAAGCTGAATACTAAAAAAAAAAAGCCATTTAAAATATCTTGCAGCTAAGCAGAAATATTCATGTGATATCACACATGAATCTACATTTTAAAACTACAGCATGTAGCCGTCAGAAGGGCGAATGAAAATGTTTGTATACGCAGAAAATAGGATGCTTTAAAGCACCCAGAAATGGTATTTCAATACCTTGCTTGTCTAATTGCAGGCTGGTATTGTACCTATAGAAAACAGCCTCTCTGGTGGTCCATTTAAGGATTAATTCTAAGCTTGGAATTTAATGTAGAATCCATCTCCTTGTCACATGTTAAGTACTTTCAAGTACAGACTTTAGATGCTCTGTGTATAAAGCCTCTCTCCCCCTCTGGGGTGGTGTCCCCAGTATATGACCTGGGCAATACATAGTGCCCTCAAGGCT
>NC_138548.1:212232809-212393174 GCF_964273705.1 Natrix helvetica | reverse complement strand
TGCCATCATACTTTTCAGCACAGATTCATCTTCACGGCAACTTGTACGCTGGGTGCAGATGTTGCCACACTGCAACTCACCAAATGTGCGTACAGGTAGTCTTCAACTTGTGACAGTTGGGACAAGAACCTCTGTGCCAAACAGGGGGATTGTTATACTCAATTATAGCTCTTTTTTGCTTGGGTCGTTAAGTAATTAACATGGTTGTTAAGTGAACCTGGCTTCCCCCATTGACTTTGCTCGTCAGAAGCCAGCTGGGAAAGTTGCAAATGGCGACCATGTCATCTCAGGACACTGTAAGTGATTTAATACAAGCCAGTTGCTGAGACTCCAGCACGTCTCCACCAGTAATCGGCACTTAGAACAGCATAGATAAATCCAAGGTTAACGTCAGACTAACCATCAAGTAAGCAATACCCCAGTCAAGAAACTGCCAAAGATCCATTAGTAAACAGCCCAACCAAAGAATCCCTAAGACTGCCTCCTTACCCTCACACAAGCAGGCAAGACACCAGAATATAGACTGACAGCAAACAGCACTCCTTCCTAGCACTGATGATGTTACCTAGTCAGGGTAATGAAATGTCTGCAACAGTGATGGGTTGCTGCGGGTATGGCCCAGTACGGCCGTACCGGTAGTGGCTGGGAGCAGCTGAAAGCGTACCGGTATGGTGGCTCGTTTGGCCCACCTGCCTGCCTGTGCTCTACAGGCTGTTTTTATGCCAAAAGGCACATTGCGCAGGCACGCACAGCGTGCGGTACCTGCACGCGCCCCGACAAGCAGCTTGGTGTTGCAGGAGCGGTGGATTGCGCATGCGTGTGCAGCGCACATCAGGCTCATGCATGGACAGACCGCGATCAGCGTACTGGTAGTGACGATAAGAGCAACCCACCGCTGGTCTGCAAAGAAAAAAGCAAGCTTAGAGAGCACCAAGGACCTGTTGGAAGAAATGTCCATCTGGGTTCAGTTCCAAGTGGGGAAAAAGACACACTGGAAACATGGAGACTGCTTGGAAAGATGTTTTAATGGTGGACGGGACCACGTGGTTTGAGGTCTGTGCAGGAGGGAGGGAGGGAGGGAGGGAGGGAGATTTATGCCCTCTCTTGGGCCCCACCTTAGAGCTTCCAGTTCCTGTGCAAGAAATGTATTCTGATTGGTTGTCAGACTCCCATGGGGCCATGCAGGAGTACCTTGTAGGTTGTCTTGAGTCCCAGGCCTGGTTGAATCTTGCTGGGTGATGATGTAATGAAGAGGCTTGTGTTTGGGGCAATTCCTATTCTGGCTTAGTGGCTTTGTCCTGGTTTGGATCTTGAGTGAGGGCTAATCCTATCATGTCCTGAAGGCCATGTCTGCTTGGGGGTGGGGGCAGGGATCTGAGGCTCTGAGTTTATGTCTTAAGAGTTCTATTTCTCTTTCAGGGGAAATATTCTGCCTTTTAAAATATTTCCTAAAATATTTCATTCTTCTAGGAGAGGGGTGGGTGCTAACTTCCCACAGACCCCTCAGTTGCTGAGTGCCCAAATTTTGACCATGAGGCCAGAGATGGGTTGCTGCCGGTTTGGCCCGGATCGCCCAAACCAGTAATACTGGCAGGAAGCTCCACCCACCCGCCCAGATGCTTCTGCGCAGGGGAGTTCACCCCAACCGGAAGTAAAAAAAATGGCAACCCACCTCCACATGAGGCTGTGAGGATGCAGAGACCATTGTAAATGGTTTTTTTCCCAGTACCGTTGCAAGTTTGAATGATCACTAAGCAAATGGTCAAAGACAGTGTATAAGACAGGGGTGTCCAAACTTGGGAACTTTAAGACTTGTGGACTTCAACTCCCAGAATTCCCCAGCCAGCATGGCTGGCTGGGGAATTCTGGGAGTTGAAGTCCACAAGTCTTAAAGTTCCCAAGTTTGGACACCCCTGGTATAAGACCTTGTCCAGTCGGCTTCCATTTATCCCTCTACTGGAATAGGGAATATTTGCATGACCAGGATCAGGCCAGGAAAAGGATAAATGAAAGAATCAAGGGGAGGAATAAAAACTAGTCTGGGTCGCTTGCCTCCTACTTGATTAAGGCATAAATGCTTCTTGCATTGCAACCTGGCGTTCTTAAAGAGATGAGCTGCATTTCTTCCAATCCATTCCCTCTTAACGTTTGTGACGCTCATCTTCTTTCCATTTCTTCTCCTGCTATCAACATTTTGGCATGCCGTTTCGCAAAGTATTTTCCTTGCATTGCCCAACGATTCTATCCTACTACAGGCACGTGTCTAGAAACAGGGAGGGGGAAAAAATCTGTTCCCCCCCCTCTCTTCGGATGAAAAAAGGAGTGTTATAAAGAGTCTCGTATTCCAGTTGCAGTTTTGAACTTTAGAGGAAGAAGCAAAGTTGATTGGTCTTTCCGTTTATTATTGTTAAGTACCAGTGAGTAACACAAATCTTTCAGTGATTAACACAGCATCTCATTTGACTTTACTTGCTCCAGACTAGGATCAGCTTTCAGGTCCTCTGGCTCCAAGCAGCTAGCCTAACTCAGATTTACAGGCAGTGGCTGATAAGTAGACTTTTCCAATCAGGCACATCTCCAGATATTATGTATTACAACTTCCATCACCCGCAAGCATTATGTCAGTGCTGGCAGGGGATGGGGGAGCTGTAGTGTGGTAAGGCCTCTTCAAGGCTTCTTCGGTTTGGGGAAGAAAGCTACAGAACTGCAAATGGCAAAACAAAATATAAAGCACCTTGATTTAAAACAGCCACATTGGTAATTCCGGAATGTTTTGCCTTCAGTCTATTCGGCTGCCTGTCTCCTGGGAGCAAGGGGCCTGCTTTTACTACAGAAGCTGAAAGATGCAGGGAAAGCCACTGAAGAGAAGCCAGAGAGAAAAGGCACCACTCGCTCAGTTCCAGCCCTGCTTTGTCTCTGCAGAGCTGGGCACCGCTCTTGAGCAAGAGGGATAAATCGTCGTGGGACACGGAGAGAGCTGGAGCTGCTGTTGATGTTTTTGCAGTGGAAGCATGCCAGCAAAATCTTTAGGCACTGCACCCCTGATCCTCCCTCCTCCTCCAGCCAGCCAAGTGGGGCCGGGCTGGGCTCAGCTGGCGTCACCGATGTCTAATCCATTCAAGATGGGGAGGCACAGCACATAAAGCAAGGACAAGCAGTCGCTCGGAGAGAGTCACACCCAATCTGATACATGCTCAGCACATGCGTGGTACGGGATTAACCCAGGGAAGCACACACACAAACACAATCCCACAATTACCCCAATGCATTACAAATATCTCTCTCTCTACAGTTTTCTCAGGGCCAGGGGGAGATCTTCACATACAGAATAAACAGCAGTACAAAGAGACATTCGGTTAGAACAGCTTTTTTTCAATGTCATGTCCAATCAATAAAATAATAATAATCTCATCATTCTTATCTCATAATCCCTGACCATTGACCATATTGACTGAGACTGATGGGTATCAGTATTAAAACTGAGCACTAGTGTGAAAAGTTGCTAGGTTAGGCTACTAGGCTAGGTCTTGGAAGAGTTGAGTTTAGAGATAGAATAGGCTCAACTTTTCGGAAAGCAACAAATGATCTGATTTAATTTCTACCATTTCTATTGGAATGAATAGCACCAAGAGCACAGAAGCAAGGTCAATAAATAAGTTGGCAACCCTTAAAATAACACAGCTCTTTGTATGCAACGTCACACCCAAGCTGGGTAAATACTATCCACATCACCAGAAGCGTCTATTTTCAGAAGTTTACGAAGACACTGACCACACTCTCAGTCACTCAGAATATGGGAAAACCGCACCAAAAGTGAACTTCAGAATAAAAAGGTGGATGGTTCTACTAGGGTGGATGGGGAGGATAAGCAGGGCCAAACTTGATCCTTCGAGAGACACACCAATTTGGGCCTGGACAAAACAATGGACAAAACCCTAATTTAAGCTTAAGGTAAAGGTAAAGGTTCCCCTTGCACATATGCGCCAGTCATTCCCGACTCTAGGAAGTGGTGCTCATCTCCGTTTCAAAGCTGAAGAGCCACCGCTGTCTGAAGATGTCTCAGTGGTCATGTGGCCGGCATGACTAAATGCCAAAGGCTCATGGAACACTGTTACCTTCCCACCAAAAGTGGTGCCTATTTTTCTACTTGCATTTTTACATGCTTTCGAACTGCTAGGTTGGCAGAAGCTGGGACAAGTAACGGGAGCTCACTCCGTTACGCGGAGCTAGGGATTCGAACCGCTGAACTGTCGACCTTTCTGATCAACAAGCTCAGCATCTTAGCCACCGAGCCACCACATCCCTTTTAATTTAATTTAAGTTAAATTAGCTAAGTACCATTCACAAATATTTCTCGGGCATGGATCTTGCTTTGGGTAGAGAGATGGGTGGCATATAAATGTAATAAATATTCAATAAATGTTTTGATTTGCACTAAAAATTACAGTATGGAAATTGGCATTAGGTTTCAGAAGAGCTTGGAGGCATGGCCTATATAAGGCTTTAAGGGCCACATATAGTCCTTGAGTCTTCATTGCATAATTCAGTTGGACAGCTCTTTCAAGCTTTCTCCCATCCTTTTGTCCCCCCCCCCCCCATGCTCAGGAGATAAGAGTGCACTTTAAAGCCACTTTCTCATGTAGCCTTGGCCATGACTCTTTCGCTCTGACAGATATATTTTAGTCTCTTGGATCAATTTGCCCAATTCTTTCTTTTTTCCTCCTCCTTCCTCTTCCTCCTTCTTCTTCCTCTTCTTCTTTGTCGTCTTCTTTTTCTTTTTTCTCTTTTTTGTCTTCTTTTTCTTCTTCCTCCTCCTTCTGCCATGTGTTCATCCCCTTTGTTGTCTCCCCAGTGATTCTTTCATTGTTGGCTCTTTAGGTCAGAGATCTGTTCTCTTATACTTTATAAAGTGCCCCCTCAAGAATGACTCTGTTCTAATAGAAGAACTGAAATGAACAGGCAGCCACCCATGGTAACACCTACAGCCCCCAACCCTTCCCGGGGTGACCCCAGATATCCCATTCTTCACATTGCTCCCTTTTGAAAACTCCTTCAACGATGGCGCCCAGGCCAGATTGGGAAGCCACCCATCCCCATTAGGGGAGAACACAGATCTCGAACAAGGCTCTTCATGGCAGTTGCTCTGGATCTACCTGAACAGTCCCCAAGTGAGTGTCCTTGGTGGGGGCCAAGTAGTACAACTAGAAAAGGATAGAAAAGTTACACAACAAGGACCCAACAGGAGAGACTCAGTGTGGGCAACAATTATCATCCAATATATTGATAAATATATTTAAAACAAACAAGTTAAATTACGTGTTTTTACTCTGAAATTCAAGGAGGGCTACATGCCAATATGCCACTGATTGGCCAACTTTGCATACTAAGCCAAAATTTCTGTAATTGTTCTGGTTTAACACAACGTGCGAACCTCCCCACTAATGTTATATGAGAACAATCCCTTATGGCTTCTCCAATAAAAAATTTCATTCAACTTCTCTAAGTTTCTCCCAGCATCTCAAACTTTAAAAGAAAATCTGGGCTGAGCATGCCTATATATATCTCTATATATATAGAGAAGCAAGGATGTATAACTTTCAGATATCGTTTTTTTTTTAAATTGCAACAGCTATTGAATAAGGGGTGTCTCGATACCGGCAGTCCTCAACTTATCTCCATAATTGAGCCTAAAATTTCCATTGCTAAGCATGACAGTTGCTAAGTGAGTTTGGCCTCATTTTACAACCTTTCTTGCCACAGTTGTTCAGTGAGTCACTGCAGTTGTTAAATTAGTAACACAGTTGTTAAATGAATCTGGTTTCCCCATTGACTTGGCTTGTCAGAAGGTTGCATGATCACATGACCCCGAGACCTTGCAACCCTCATAAATACATGCCAGTTGCCAAGCGTCAAATTTCGGTCATGGGTCCCTGGGACTGCTGTAATGGTCATAAGCGTGAAAAATGGGAGTACATAACTTTTTCAGTGCTGTTGTGAACTCTGAACAGTCACTAAGCGAAAGGTTGTAAATAGAGGATTGATTCAAGCTACTATGTTTCCCTGAAAATAAGACATGGTCTTATCTTATTTTGACCCCCAAAATAAGCACATGGCCTTATTTTTGGAGAGGTCTTAATATTTTGTGGTGCAGGAGGCGGCGACCGTGGTCACCTCATGGCTGCTGCTGTTGCAATATTTTTGGAGAGGGCTTATTTTCAGGAGAGGGCTTATTTTAGCGCATGCGCTCAAAAGCCCAATTGGGCTTATTATCTGGGGGGGTCTTATTTACGGGGAAACAGGGTAGTTTCTTAAAGATTCTCAAATCTTCTGGAATTGCCATTCTTGGAAGGAATTCTCCACAACTGAATAAAATGCTAAATAAAAGTCTGAAAGGATGTGAGACTTCAGCCACCCTTCCTAACTCAGTTCTTCCATTATCTCAACAAATCAAGTCGCCTCCGTTAGCCAGCCCCAAATGCCTTGCCTCTCCCACTAGATTACCATGCTAAAAGATGGGAAAGCAACGTCCTGTTTTAACAATCAACTTTTATACATAGTTCCTATCCTTTACATACACGTGTGGACCTTTGAGTTAGATACACAGCACATCTCGCCCCACATGCTGGGTAACCAAACACCCTTCCTCCAACTCACACAGAGTCCCTGGTTCGAGGCGCTCACACCCTGCTCTGCTTGGCAGCATAAACTATGCCAAGCTGGTGTTCTTCCCTCCCCCCACCTCCCATCCCCTATTCTCACTTCCTGCGCCACAATTGCTGTGCAATATTTTCATTTTGTACTGATACAGGCAAGGTTCCCCTGGATGAAAGGCATCTCATCCTCAGAAGGAATCCAACAAAGGAGAGACCAATCAACCAGCTCAAAAGAGAAAAAGACTCCAGCACCTCTCCACCAGTAATCAGCACTGGGATCAGCATAGATTAACTCCAAGGTCAACTTCAGACCAGGGGTGGGTTCTGGCAGGCACTACTGTCGGTTTGCTTGTGTGCGCTTTGCACACACACACGCTTGATGCGCAGTGCAATAAAAATTGTTCTGCGAATGTGCAGAAGCAAAGAACAAGATGGCGCCGCCTATGGCGCCGCCTGGAGAACCAGCTTGGGAGCATGGCAGGCCTGGGTCGCTGCCGGTTCCAGCAATCCAGGCCACTAAACCACTACTGGTTCAGCTGAACCGGGCTGAACCGGTAGGAACCCACCACTGCTTCAGACCAACAATCAAGTAAGCAATACCCCAGTCAGGAAACTGCCAAAGAGCCATCAGTAAACAGCCCAACCAAAGAGTCCCTAAGACCACCCCCCTCACCCTCACACAGACAGCCAAGACACCAGAATATAAACTGACAGCAAACAGCACTCCTTCCTAGCACTGATGATGTTACCTAGTTGGGTAATGAAATGTCTGCGAGCAAACAAGCAAGCTCAGAGAGCACCAGGGACCCCTCAAAACAGAAGAAATCCAATATACTGACAACACACCGTTTAATTTAAGCTATAGCCCATGCTCAGGGTTTGTTTCTTAGTGCCTGAACTCAGAGCTCCAAGTGGCATGAAATCAATGAGAAAGCACCTCTGAGAACATACAAAGTCCTTTTCTTTCATTAACAAAGGACCGTAGCACATCTCCACACATCTGATTGTGGTTCAAGGTTGCCAAGAAATATAAAGTTAGGCACCTTCACAATAAAACACTCTATAATAATACAAGAAAATGTAATTTCAGCTAGGCCTTGCTTTGTCCTATTCTTAGTGTGTAGGTTCTTTTCTTAGGAAAAAAAAAATCACCCCTATTTTTCCTCTCTGAAAAGGATGGAAAACAAGAGTTGATCTGACCCAGTACACATCCCGTATTAAAGATAATATAGTTAAAAAAATAATTTGAAATGTGCAGACTGCAATATCGCTCCTACTGAATGGCAAGTGTATTCTTTATGTATATAGGTAAAGGTTCCCCTCGCACATACATGCTAGTCGTTCCCGACTCTAGGGGGCAGTGCTCACCTCTGTTTCAAAGCTGAAGAGCCACCGTTGTCCGAAGACATCTCCATGGTCATATGGCCGGCATGACTAAATGCTGAAGGCACACGGAACGCTGTTAGTTCCACCACAGGAGAGGGAAAAAATAAAGGAAATGTAGGAGGAAGAGGACTTGCTTTTTTTTTTTTTTAGGAAAATAAAGTTGTTTTTTATGAAAATGAGCAGCCAGAACCAGAACAGTTCATTTTTTAAAAAAAACACCACAAAACTTTAATTTCCTTCAGGAAGTTTTCCTTGTATTTGTTTCTAACTGTACAGGTCCAGAATGCTCCAACTGTTTTTAATCCCAACCAGGGAATCATAGTACCATCCTTGATTTTGCACAGAGCTCCAAGATCAACGTAGATGGGGACTAAAGTCAAGAAATTAAAAAAAACGCTTGATCCTGGATAAGAAAACTATGGCAAATCTAGTCAGCATACTAAAAAGCAGAGACATCACCCTGCCAACAAAAGTACGTATAGTCAAGGCTATGGTTTTCCCACTTGCAGTGTATGGCTGTGAAAGTTGGACCATAGGAAAGGCTGAGCGCCAAAGAATTGAGGCCTTTGAACTCTGGTGCTGGAGAAGACTCCTGCGAGTCCCTTGGACTGCAACACGATCAAACTGGTCAGTCCTAAAGGTGATCAACCCTGACTGTTCTTTAGAAGGCCAGATCCTGAAGATGAAACTCAAATACTTTGGCCACCTAACGAGAAGGAAGTACTGTCTTCCTCTTAGAAGAGCCTAATGCTGGGAAAGATTGAGGGCAAAAGAAGAAGGAGATGACAGAGAATGAGGTGACTGGATGGAGTCACCAAAGCAGTCAACGTGAGCTTAAATGAACTCCGGGGGATGGTAGAGGACAGGAAGGTCTGGAAGAATATTGTCCATGGGGTCACGATGGGTCGGACACGACTTCACAACTAACAACAACAACAACAACCAGAATACACATCTGAAAGAAGGAGTTGGAGGACAACAGCCCTCAAGGCCTAATAATCTTCTTGGATTCTGTACCTTGCTGTTTCTTTTTCAGCTGCTGCCTCTTTTTATAAAGGACAGATTGATGTGGAGTCTGTGCAGTCTCTTCTCCATTCCCTTCCTTCCGCCCTTCTCTCTCTGGCCACTTCTCCTTTCGAGCGAAAGGTTAAGGGCAAGCAACAGCGATACAAAGGGAGCCCACATTGAACCCACCAGGACAAATGATGAACATCATGGACTGCTTTTCCACCAGGCTGCAGTGCCGGAGGGAAAATGTTGCTTGAACAAAAAGGGCATTCATTGTTTACATCATCAGCCTGGCAGCAGGACGCCTGAAAGGCATCTGATCTCTATCCCAAATTCTCTTGACCTACAGAATGTGATTGAAGGAACCCTCACAGCTCAGGTATAAGGGCCCCAAGAAACATGGTAGCTTGTTACGAAGGCTTGATCTCTCTCACTCTCTTTCTCATCGGAGGACTTTTCTGCCACCCATAGCTCCATCTCTCAAGCTTTTCTTTTGTTTTTTTTAGACCTCTGATTCATGGATGTTAGAACAAATTCACATTGGCAAAACATGAGCATCTCTGCCCTCTCTGAACTGTCTGGTAATTAACAAAAAATGAACAAGAACATGAGAAAAATCAATTCAAGAAAGAGCCAAAAAATATTGAATGTATACTTGTATTCACATTTCAGAGCCAAAAAACCCTGCAGTTTATCACATGCTGATACATGCCTTCTCTTCTTTTAAGAGGGCTTTCCTGACATGGGGTACCCCAATCACTATTGTCTCTGGCCAGTTTGGTCATATTGCTGCCAAAAACTAGTGTATCTAGGGCAGTGTTTCCCAACCTTAGCAACTGTAAGATGCCTGGACTTTAATTCCCAGAATTCCCCAGCCAGCATTGTGAGAGATGAAGTCCAGACATCTTACAGTTGCTAAGGTTGGGAAATATGATCTACGATAAACATAACTTCAGATTATGGCCTTGATAAACTGCATGTTCTTTGACTCTCTCGCTGATACAGTCAATGTGAGCTTATTATCATCATCATTTCATTATTATTTAAACTATGCTAGCTGATTCTCAATAACTTTGAGCAGCTAAAAAAAAACCTATAAAGAAATCAAAATGAAATCAATACAGTAAGACATAAAAGATAAAGATAAAAGATGGCAGGCGCGAAAGATCAGATGGAATGGAATGATGGATCTCATTCTCACTCAAAAAAAAAAGGGCCTGTGCGAAGAGCCAGTTTTTCACAACCTCTCCTAAACCACAACAGGGTGAGGACAGGGAGGATCCAGATCTCAGGGAAAACCTTGTTTCAGAGGGTGGGTGCTGTACAGAGAAAGTGAGCTTTGGGGGTCCTAATAAATGGTGCTGCTTAACTAAAAGAGCTAGGAGCACGCAAACCTTGCAAATCTAATTGACCAAGTAATTGAATTAACAGAGGCCTTCTAGTCCAACTCCCCGCTCAAGCAGGAGACCCTATACCTGTGATGGCAAATCTATGGCACGCTTGCCACCTGTGGAGCCATATCTGCCAGCACATGGGCTATCAGTTGTAGTGTCCATGCACAAGCCAGGCAACTGATTTTCGGCCTTCCAGAAGGCTGGGGGAGGCCGTACTCACCCCCCCCCCCCAGGCTTCAGGAAAACCTTCAGAATCTGGGGAGGGCGAAAACAGGCCCAATGGACCTACCAAAAGTTGGGAACTTCCGGTAGGCCCGTTGGGCATTTTTCGCCCTCTTCAGGCTCCGGAGGTTTTTCTGAAGCCGAGGGAGGGCAAAAACGGCCTCCCCTGGCCCCCTGGAGGAAATACCAAGCTCAGCTTGGAGGCGAGTAGTGCGGCTCGCATGGGAAGGGAGCGTAGGTGTGTGTGCATGCGCATGTGGGGGGTACGCTTTGCATTATGGGTGTCTGAACAGGCACGCACTATGGTGTACATTCCCTTGCGTTTTTGGCACCCAACAACAAGTGACTGCCCAGTGTCTTCTTAGAAATCTCCAGTGATGAAGCACCCACAACTTCTGAAAGCAAGATGTTCCAATGGTTAAATGTTCTCACGGTTAGGAAGTTTCTCCTTAATTCCAGGTTGCTTCTCTCCTTGATTAGTTTCCATCCACTGCTTCTTATCCTGATTTCTGGTGCTTTGGAAAATAGATGTTGCTACAGAACACAGGTAGTTCCTCAGGAAACAGGGTCCATGATATATATAGGGCTTTATAGGTAACAAGCAGCACTTTAATTTCATTCAGAAAAAAACTGGCAACCTGTGCAACTCATGAAGTAGTTATTACAAAGGCATACAGAGACATGCCCATTATTTCTTTCCCAGTTATAATCTGGACTAATTAAAATTTCTGAGTGGTCATCAAAAGCGGGTGCTTTTGATAACTTTTGCAGTTATCAAGCTGCTAGGTCTCCAGGGCATGTGTGTCTGAAGGCACCCCCCCAATCTTTCTCTAAAATGCATTAAACCAAGCGTGCTTGGCTGCAATCCATGTAATTCCCAGCCAGTTCTTGCCAATGGCCCTACTGGCTGAAATTCCAAGAGTCATATTCCAAACACATCTGGAAGGCACCAAATTGAGAAAGGCTGCAGCCAATCAGTCTCCTGGAAGGAGGGAGGGAGGGAGGGTGATTTTGTTAATGAGCCATTTATTCTAGTTTTCAGGAAAACATGATGAAAAGAATTCAATGGGCCACAAAAATGGCTGACAGGCTAAAGAAAATAAATGGTAAGAGATGCCAGGCTGTTCAATATGCCAAAGAGAAGATTCTGTGCGGCTACGTCTGCTATTCTGCCACATAAAAAGCAACCTGAATGTCATCTGAAAAGCAACAGGCTATATTATCTGGGCCTTAAGATCCAATAGATTAAAAAGTGGAGAAAAAGGTGGGCCTACAATCAGAGGTGGGCTTCAAAAATATTAGCAACGGGTTCTCTGCCCTGTTGCTGGGTGGGCGTGGCCATGGTGGATGTGGCCTAGTCGGCCTCCTGCACCATGGCAGGTGGCGTCTTTGCCCTCCCTGGGCTCTAGAGGCTTTCCTTGAGCCTCAGGAGGGCAAAACCGCCTCCCCGGGGCTTAGGAGGCCCTTCCGGAACTTCCAGGAGGCCCATTTTACACCCTCCCCGAGTCTCCGCACTGGCCCTATACTTACCTGGCATCCCAAAAGGGCTGCATGGGGACTCCTGGGAGGGGCGGGTGGGAGGGGCCAGCCAGGGTGGGAGGGGCCAGCCAGGGGTGAGATTCAAGGGTTCTCCGAACTGGGCAGATTCTTAGCTAGAGGTTCTCCAGAACCTGTGTGAACCTGCAGCAGACCACCCCTCCCTACAATTGATTACATCGGTAAGGGGAGAACTTTTTCCACTTTTTCTTGCGGTTCTCTCTGCAACCCATAATTAGTGGGACATGTGCACTCAGACTCTAAATTCCCCCTTGACTCCAATTGTTGTGAGATTTTCTTCACTGACAAGAAAGGGCTCTTTACCAATCCTCAAGCCAACAGAAAGTATATACTGGCATAAAATTTGCCGCCCAAGTAGCAATCCCTATCCTGGCTCAACAATGAGACTGTAAAGGATGCTCTCCTTGTTATGACGAAGAGGGTGGATTGAGAACAGGGATTGGTAGAATTCTCTTGCCTTTGTCTCCCCCTTCCTCTCACCCCCACATGTTACCATGGAAGGAAAGTGGATGTTGGTAGGATTGACGAGGAAGCAATCTTTGGCAGTTAGCAAGATCAGTAGATTTAGCATTCTTTCAAAATTCATCTGGTTTTGCAGAAGTGCTTTGTATAGGCACATTCAAGGGGGTCTGTAAGCTGATAAAGATAGTAGCTGGACTCCTTTGGGATGCAAGTTTAGTGCTATTCCCAAATAAACTCAATCCATGTTCAAAAAAAGCGAAGAGCAAACTAAGGGCTATTCCAAGACAGTCTTGAATCTGTGTTCAATCAGCGGAGACTTCTAGCTGGATGTTCAAAATCAACACGAACATCTGGCAGAGATGAGCCATCTGTCTCTACTTCATCATTCAGGCAAGAAAAACAAAATGCACAGGTACAGTATAGGGGGTACCTTGCTCAATAGTAGTAACTGTGTCCTAGTGGACAACCATTTAAATATGAGCCAGCAGTATGCAGCAGCTGCCAAAAAAGCCAACACAGTTCTAGGCTACATAAACAGAGGGATAGAATCAAGATCATGTGAAGTGTTAATACCACTTTATAAGGCCACACTTGGAATACTGCATTCAGTTTTGGTCGCCATGAAGTAAAAAAGATGTGGAGACTCTAGAAAGAGTGCAAAGAAGAGCAACAAAGATGATTAGGGGCAGTGGTGGGTTTTAGGCGGTACACCCCAGTACGGGCGTACCGGAGCTGCCCGGAGCACCGGGTACAGTTCCAGTACGGTGCACCGGAGGGCCCGCCCACCCACCCGAGCTCCTTACCGTGTTTTAAAGTTTTCGGCGCTTCCGCGCATGCGCACGCACTGAAGAGCAGAGGCTTGCAGAAGCATCGTTTGCAGCTACACCACTGATTAGGGGAGAAACTAAAACATCTGAAGAACGGTTGCAGGAACTGGGTATGTTTAGCTTAAGAGAAAGAAGGACTAGGGGAGACATGATAGCAGTGTTCCAATATCTCAGGGGTTGCCACAAAGAAGAGGGAGTCAAACTATTCTACAAGGCACCTGAGGGTAGAACAAGAAGCAATGGGTGGAAACTAATCAAGGAGAGAAGCAACTTAGAACTGAGGAGAAATTTCCTGACAGTTAGAACAATTAATCAGTGGAACGGCTTGCTTCCAGAAGTTGTGAATGTCCCAACCCTGGAAGTCTTTAAGAAGATGTTGGATAGCCATTTGTCTGAAACGGTATAGGGTTTCCTGCCTAGGCAGGGGGTTGGTCTAGAAGACATCCAAGGTCCCTTCAAACTCTGCTATTGTATTGTATTGTATTGTATTGTATTGTATTGTATTGTATTGCATTGCATTGCATTGCATTGCATTGCATTGCATTGCATTGCATTGCATTGCATTGCATTGCATTCAATCCAATCCTGCCAGTCAGCTGCTATTAAGGCTCATTTGTGCCTCAAAGCCTACTATGGGGATGACTCTGGCTAGTTACTCTCTTCGGCCCAACCTACCCCATAGAGCTGTTGTGAGGAAAATTAAGAGGGGTATGGATGCCACTTCAAGCTCCCAAATGAAAGACATGATAGACATCTAAGAAATAAACAAATAAATTCACCCAGAAGGAGCTGGTATGAGCCCAAACTCAGGAGTCACCCAACTGCAACTATTTTAGCAAAATTGTGTCAAGATCAGAAGAAAAACACTATTTAAAGAATCACTGAAGGCTGTCACTGGCAGGGCATATTTGTGCCACTGTTCGGGGCAAGTTGGGAATGGCTGAAGGAGAAGGTTTACCGTAACTACCATATGCCCACAAATAGGACAATTACAGAACGTAAGGCCAGAATAACCAGAGGAGATGCCAGGAAATGAACATCCAGACGGATTTTCTCGTGTCCAAGCACTTTAGTGAGCACTTTTGCTGCATGCCCACACATACCACACCCTGGATCCTGTCATCACTCTGCGTGTCTAGATTTTCTGTCAAAGAGCCAGGGTCTAGCACACCTGGCTACTACCCTTTGCAGCTGCAAGAACCAGCCTGGAGACGACCTGCTTGATCTCCCAGAAGAAGCATCCCTGTTTTTGTTTTTTTTTGGACACAGCAGGACTGTTTTACAGATTCCATTTCAAAAATGGCTAGAAAGCAAGAATCATTGTTGTTGATTCACAATACAGACACGTTCTCATGTAGAAGTGTGTAAGTAATAATTTACTACCTTACTCACAATATTCTTATTCTTCTAGAAGTGCAGACTCAGGGAGATGACGCATGCCAAGTGCCCCAAGTATAATATATTCTGCTTCCTCTGCTGGAATCTATTCGCTTACATGGATACCATTATTCTCTCTACCTCTTCCATTGGATCCCTTTCCATTTCCGAAATATTGACATGCTCGCTCTTCTTTCATGTGGAGCTGCTACTCTGAGGATGCTTTCAGACAAGCTGTTGATCAAGCAATCAAGAATTTTTTGGAGAATTCAGACAATGATGCTCCCAGAGAAAGGCTCTTATTGCTACCAAACAAAAGACACTATATCCTGTATTTTTCTCCTTTGTGGTAATGGATTTTCAGTAGAAAGTGTACCATATAAGAGTTTCTCTTCAGTTAGAGCCCAAACATAATCATGTCAATGTAAGAACTAGTGGGATGGGTGATGAAAAGATAAATAAAATGTGCATTATTGCTCTTCAAGGAACATGACTTACATACACTTCTCAATGTGAACTCACAGGATCAGAGTTGGGAAGATATATAATATGTCAGTGAAAACTGTAAACATTTCTCCCTGGCACATTGACTTATTTTATTTATTTACCTAATAATTTATATAGCCATCCAACAAGCAGATGACTCTGGGAGGCACATAACAAAACTAAAACAATGTACTGCTGTATATTACATTCATGCTTTACAATATTTTCAACATCTACTACCTTGTTCCACTGTAGGTATAGACTGAAACTTATTTAAAAGCGATTAAAGGACCAGCCTTGCCATCCCAAAAATGTTGATAAATGATAGCTGGAAAGGGGTGGGTGGGTTGGACAGAATTCCCTTCCTAAAATACTGGGCTGGGCATCTTTTATCTCACTGCAGACGACCACTGGTTTTGAATCCATTTGATTGAAAATTGGGAAATGAGTTTTGAATCTGCTCTAAAGCCAGACAACAATCAATTCATTGAAACTAACAAACCAAGTACAGGATTTTGGAATGATTTCATAGTAAAAAAAAAAACCATCAAGTGAAACACTCAATTGAAAAAGATGAGGTTCTGGCAGATTTGTTTGTCGTCTGCACAGAGAAAAAGGTCCCAAGCTATTCAGGCATTAAGAATAGAATGGACAGGATTTATAGATCAGCCTATGGGCTGGATTAAGCCAAGAGGAAGCCGTTCTTTAATCAGTCCTGCTTTAATGAATGGTACAAATAATTTAACAAGTGGAGCTAGTCAGGGGTGAAATTCAGCAGGTTCTGACAGGTTCTGGAGAACCGGTAGCAGAAATTTTGATTAGTTTTGATGGAGAACCAGCAAATACCAACTCTGTCTGGCCCCAGAGTGCTGTGGGAATGGAGATTTTGCAGTATCCTTCCCCCAAAGTGGGAAGGGAATGGAGATTTTGCAGTATCCTTCCCCCAAAGTGGGAAGGGAATGGAGATTTTGCAGTATCCTTCTCCCAGGAGTGTGGAGGGAATGGAGATTTTGCAATATCCTTCACCAGGAGTGGGGAGGGAATGGGTATGTTGCAGTATCCTTCCCCGGGAATGGGAAGGGAATGGAGATTTTGCAGTATCCTTCTCCCAGGAGTGGGAAGGGAATGGAGACTTTGCAGTATCCTTCCCCTAGGAGTGGGGAGGGAATGGAGATTTTGCAATATCCTTCACCAGGAGTGGGGAGGGAATGGGTATGTTGCAGTATCCTTCCCCGGGAATGGGAAGGGAATGGAGATTTTGCAGTATCCTTCTCCCAGGAGTGGGAAGGGAATGGAGATTTTGCAGTATCCTTCCCCTAGGAGTGGGGAGGGAATGGAGATTTTGCAGTATTCTTCCCCTAGGAGTGGGGAAGTGATGGGGATTTTGTAGTATCTTCCCCCAGGAGTGGGGAGGGAATGCAGATTTTGCAGTATCCTTCCCCCAGGAGTGGGGAGGGAATGCAGATTTTGCAGTATCCTTCTCCCAGGAGTGTGGAGGGAATGGAGATTTTGCAATATCCTTCCCCAGGAGTGGGAAGGGAATGGAGATTTTGCAGTATCCTTCCCCTGCCACGTCCACCAAGCCACGCCCACAGAACCAGCAGTAAAAAAAATTGAATTTCACTACTGGCGCTAGTTCTCGACATACAATTGCAAGGAAGCTTGCCTGTCACGGTCATATGTCACAATGGCCATAAAGGGGAATCATCAGGGTTGTGAAGCAAAGCCATGGTTTGCTATGAGCATGGTTTTGCGAGAAGTGTCAGTTTTCAGCAAAACCATTGTAAAGCGAGACAAAAAACTGCAAATGGCCATAAATCTGGCCATGTTGCCAAGTGCCTGAAGCTCAGTCATGTGACTGCGGAGGGGGTCCGACTGTCACAACTTTTGAATCTGTGACATAAGTCCCTTTTTCAGGCTGGTCATAACTTCGAAGTGACTGGTCATAAGTCAAGGACTAGTTGTAAGGCTGTATTATGTTTAATGTCTCTGTCTTAAAGTTAGAGAAGGCAGCACTATATTACTTGAGTGCCCACTCTGTATCCCTCACTTCCATCAGTTCTTTTCCTCAAACATCAGGGCTAATATAGTTCTTTTTTTTAAAAAAAAGGAGAAGCTGAAATGAAATCTAAGTTTCTCAAGAAGAAATCTGAAGTGTCCAAATGAAAGATTTTTTCCCTACTGCTATGGAGTCCTGACTTGCATAAAATGATGGCATAAATAAAATCTTTCTCTTACGCATCAGAAGCTCCTTGTGCTAGCAAGAATTTGTCTTCTTACCAATTTTTTTTCTATCAGTCTACTTCCTCAAAAACATTTGATGGCAGTGGGATAATAGACAATAGAGGCTAACTTTTAGGGTCATTAAATCTACTACAGAAATGACAATAATCAGTAGGTTTTGGGAACAGCTGGCTATTCTGTACTCTTCTGAGTCTAAATCAGAGGTGGGTTCCTACTGGTTCGGCCTGGTTCGGCTGAACCGGTAGTGGTTTGGCAGCCTGGGTTGCTGGAACTGGCAGCAACCCAGGCCTGCCACACCCCTGAATAGGTTCTCCTGTGGCACCATCTTGTTTTTTGGTTCTGCACATGCACAGAAAAATTTTAATCGCACTGCACATGCGTGCACAGCGCGCATCAAAAGCGCAGGGCACGCACATTAGCAAACCGGCAGTAGTGCCTGCCGGAACCCACCCTGGTCTAAGTACACAATGATTGCTACATGCTTCGTTCTGCTTTTCTTCTGAATACTGGTGGAATCTGGGAACTTAGTCAGCAGGCAATCAGGCCGAGCTTGAACAACCATTCTAAAGCGCAAGGCTCTTCACATCGCTGTTTTATTTACATCTAAAAAGATCAGACTCATAGCTGGCCTTTCAGGCACTGGTAGTAACCTCATGCCATTTTTTA
Organism: Natrix helvetica; assembly: GCF_964273705.1. NCBI lineage: Eukaryota > Metazoa > Chordata > Lepidosauria > Squamata > Natricidae > Natrix > Natrix helvetica. The sequence continues at coordinate 212,374,892 of NC_138548.1, read as the reverse complement.
AAAATAAAAATTCAAACAACTTTTCTAGGCTGCTTCCAAGAAAATGTGGGACAGCCCGATAGTAAAAATAGCAATATTTTCAAGCAGCCAATACAGAGAATTGCTCATAAGTGAAACATCCGTCTCTCCAAATGGTTTGCAAAGCCCTATGATTCACACAGAGGAATAGTTTCCACACAAACACACACGCTCACATATTCCTCAATGAGCAGATCACTTTGGGACGAGGCTTCATCCTGGCTTGATTGAACTCAAGTTGACTATGACAACTTGTTGCAATTAACACTAAAAACCTGAAACCCTTCACAACATCCCATTTGCTTCTAGAGGAAGGAAAATGAATCAACAATGCTGGCACTTTTGCAGATGGAGTTATCACTCTGCTCTGAAAACAATCGGAGGCTTTTCTCCTCTACGTTATTCCTTCACATCATGCTAGAAGAACCATATCTCTTAACTAACATGTTCTGTCTTGTCCCTGATGAAAAAAGGCACAATCCCCCATTTCTGTGAAATATTGACATCTTGATGATGATGATGATGCTCAGGAAAAGCCTTTTTAAATTTCCCCCTTTTAAATTTCCATTTTCATGAATGGAATGAAAAGAAGAAATAGAATGGAAAACCGTGATGAAGATCAGCAGAGCGACCATTTTTTTCTTTCTGAGGCTCTTCTACCCTTATAAAACAAAAAATATTCTTCTTAATATATTAATGTTTGCCTTTGACAGGTTTGTGGCCCATCCCATTTGGCCAGGATCTGGGTCCACATTCTAGAACTCAGGATTTCTTCTGAATAAAGCTTTTTCCTTCCAGCAAAGCTCAGCTCTCCACTGCAGGGCAAATGTTTCTTTCTCATGCGTAGGAATATTTGTTTACTTGTTGCATGGTAGTTGTGTGTGTGGGGGGGGGTGTGTGTGTCAGAAATAAGGTGAGCACTAAGAGGAAAATGGCCAAGAGCTCTTTAAAGTATTGGGGAGGGGGATCATCTGCAGAAGCCAGGGGTGGGATTCAGCCAGTTTGACCATTTCAGGTGAACCGGATGTTAATTTTAATCTGCTTCACCGAACCGGTAGTTGCAAGGACTGGCTGACCCCGTCCACCTTGCTCCTCCCCTCCCAGGAATCTCCATGCAGCCCGTTTTGGATGTGAGATAAGTGCAGTGCCCTCACGGAGGCTCTGGGAGGATGAAAAACAGGTCTACTGGAAGCACCAGAAGCACCAGAAGCCCAAAACCAGGTCCGTTTCTTGCCTCTGGAGCCCGGCTGTTTTCATACTCCCTGAGGCTCGAGGAAAGCCTCCTGAGCCTGAGGAGGGTGAAAATGCCCCCCCCCCCTGTGGTGCAGGAAGCCTCCTAGACCATACACCCCTGGCCAGGCCCACCCAGCAACAGGGCAGAGACCCGGTTGCTAAAAAATTTCAATCCCACCCCTGGCAGAAGCTGGTTTCCAGCTCCCTCTTCAGCTTTAAATGGCAGGCGAAGGGGTGGGTAGAGCCAGACACATTTGTAAGAGGACATAGTTTTCTGATGAGGACAGATTATTTCACTGCCTAGCAGCAAAGCCCCAAATACCCAATGCTCAGTCCCTGTTAAATGAATTTGAAGGAGAAGTCCATTTCTTCTGGGAGACCCAAAGAGTGGGGTAGATCAGGGGGCAGGTGGGAAGCCAAGATGTAGATTTTGAAAGGGAAAGTTTGAGGAGGCAAACTGTGGGACCTCTTGGATTTGCCAAGATGCAACCTAGAGATAGATTTCACAATAAAACAGAAGACTTGGCAATACGCCTTTACACCTTCTCATTTTATCCATCTGTTTTTCCTCCGAGTCAATACTTCCCTTCATCCATTGCTTGTTATACAAATACTATAGGGATCCTGAATGCACCATGCATAAGCTGGCAAGCAATGATACTATGGTTTGCTTTAATCATGGTTTGTAGAACAAGCTATTATGGTTGTATCAAGTCAACATATGAAACAATGAGGTTTTATGGTTTACAAATGGCAGGAATGAGACCTCAATGTTTCTGCGTCCTGGTTACAATCCACTAGTCAACCTTTTTGGTTGGAAGGTTTCTGGGTACCATATTTTTAAATTTTCCCCACGTCCTGAGGGCCGCATTAGCATGGTAAGTAGCAATTTCTGTCAAGTGAGCAAGACTGGAAACTTCAATCTTTTTCTTGGGGCAGAGATTAAGGAACCAAATAAATGTTCTAAGACTTGCCGTTTAATTTAGCAGAGAAAAACAAAACAAAAACAGGACATCTCTACGCTGAAAATTAGTGGGTTTGCCACCCAATGTCAGGAACATTATGTGGGTGTTCAGGAGCCAGAAAAACACATGCAGTTCTTGGATATTGAGTTTTCCCAAGACAGATGGTTCTGCTACTATACTACAGGAATTATACAGCAAAATTGTCTACTTTTTAAGCAGGCAACAATAGGTATATTTTAATCCTAACTCAGAGGCTCAGCAAATAGTGTTGAGACTGAGACCAAGAGAGGCCCATTGCTTCTTTGGCCTGCTTGTAGCTTCCTAGAGGCACATGGCTGATAGTTGTGAGAAATTACTAACTGGTCTAGATATGTTGAAGCTTTGATTTAACCAAGACTATCTTATTTTCTGGGGATACTACCAGAGATGATATTCAGCAGGTTCTGACCAGTTCTGGAGAACTGGTAGCTAGTTCGGAGAACTGGCAAATACCATCTCTGGCTGGCCCCGCCCCCATCTCTTCTCTGCCTCCTGAGACTCAGCTGATCAGCTGGGTCTTCTTCTGTTGCCCTTGCACAGGAGAATGGAACTGGAAAACAAGTTAGTGGGATGGGGAGGGAATGGGGATTTTGCAGTATCCTTCCCCTGGAGTGGGGAGGGAATGGGGATTTTACAGCATCCTTCCCCTGCCATGCCCACCAAGCCACGCCCACCAAGCCACGCCACGCCCACCAAACAGAACTGGTAGCAAAAAATGTTGAATCCCACCACTGGATACTACATGTTGAAGCATTCCTGAAAGATAAAAATGTGCAATCTGGCAGGTAGGTCAAAAGCTCAGTGTTATTTATGAAATATGTATAAGTAATAACTAGAATTAGGGTCACCACAGAAAGTATAAGCAGTTTTTTGTCAAGCTGGATTCCAGTTCTAATTTGATTCTGCGTTTACTTCCTGCCAATTATCGACTGAGGGCTCAGGGATACTTTACAGATATTTAAAAAGTATGAAATGCTGAGCCATCCGGGTAATGCACAATTAAGGAACATTTTCCCTTTCCATGTAAGATATTTCCTCTTATGGCAATTTTTCAAGGGGTAACAGGCAGTGAGGAAAAGGATCTACTCAACAATCCTACCATCAATCTGAATTAGCTTTGCAACATTACACAGGTACTCCTCGACTTACGATCACAATTGAACCAAGAATTTATGTTGCTAGGTGAGAAATTTATTAAATGAATTTTGCCTTATTTTATGACTTTTCTTGACACGTTTGTTAAGTGAATAACTGCAGCTGTTAAATTGGTTGCTAAGTGAATCTGCCTTGTCAGAAGGTCGTGAAAGATGATCACATGGTCCTGCAACCGTCATAAATGTGAACCAGTTGTCAAGCATCGGAATGTATCACGTGACCATGGCAATGCTGCAATGGTCATAAGTGTGAAAAATGGTCATGAGTCACTTTTTTCAGTGACATAGCTTCAAACTGTCACTAAATGAACTGTTTTAAGTCAAGGACTACCAGAGGTGGTATTCAGTTGGTTCAGACCAGTTTGCCTGAGCCGGTAGTGAAAATCGTGGGCGGGGCTGCCCATCTGCCCCAGCTCTATGCTGTCCTATTTAGTCACGTTTTTGAGACGCTGGGCGCATGTGCGGAAGGCCGGGTGCAGGCAAAGCAAACCAGTGGTAACAAAATGTGAAACTCACCACTGAGGACTACCAATAGTCAAGTCTCTCCAATGGTATATATTAATATCACAAAATAAATCAATTAAACACCAGAATGGAAAATACTACTTTCTCTCTGACCTCACCATATAGCCAGTTCTGTAACATTAGGACATCTTCATGTCTACAGCGATTGGATGGAATTGTGATTATACGGTAGTAGAAGAACGGGAGAGTAGAATTTAACTCGGGGCAAGAGAGGAGAAGGGATCTGCGGATTAAAATTAACAGAAAACAAAGGCATAAAATTTTGGGCAAGGCAGGGATCACCACCCACACATGTGAACACCTCTTCAAAGTTCATGCAACGAACAGTCACTGGGAGAATATTTTCTACCGCACTACCCCAGACAAACTCCTGCTCCTGCTGCAAAGATTACCTTCGCCTGCCAACTCGTTTAAACATGTGCCTGCCTGCCTGCCTGTATGAACAATTTAACGTATCTGGGTTGCTACATATCGAGAAGAAACTCTCTCCCACCACATGGCTCTCTGCCGTTCAGAGAGGAGGCCCATGGATCAGTCAGGAAACAAGACATGTGGTGGTACTGGTGCCCTAATCAGGGAAACATCTCTCCACATCTGCTGTGCAGATACTCCAAGAGATCCTGGCATCTTGGATGCAGGTGTTACGGCCCATGCAGCTTGCAAGGACATTATGCACCCCCAAGAGTCACAAGAAACACACACACACACACACACACACACAGACAGACACACATTTTAATTGAATGTGGACTTTTTACAACAGCTTCTCCTTTATTTCTGAACCAGGTCTTCTTAAAGAGGAAGGGAAAAAAAGGAAAGCACACTTTCTCTGGATTTTTGCTTTTCAGAAGACAGTTTTGCTCTGGCTGGTAAACTGCTGGGAGAGGCTCCTAATTATAAACAGGTTTAACTGGCAAGAGCTAACTCAGCACAGCCCAGGGTGTGGTTGCAAGGAACAAGCTGCAGAACGAAGCATTTACCCAAAAAGAAAGGGAAGATGAAATTGCAAGTGAGTGAGGAAGGAGAGAGAGAGAGAGAGAGAGAGAGATAGAGATAGATAGATAGATAGAGAGAGAGAGAGAGAGAGAGAGAGAGTGTAGCAGGGAAGAAAAACATCACAGCCTAGAAATTTAGCTTTTCAACCCTCTCTTCTTTTTGTAGCTTCAGCTGTAAGAGAAAACAGACACACTCTCCTTATTAAAAACCTGGCAGTGGATTTTGGGGGACGGGGGGGGGGGGGGGAACGGACTTTCTACAAGTGAATTGCATAGGAATGTGGTTAAAAGAAAAAGAAAAGTCTGCCAAACTGTGGAACCTGGCAAGAGAGAAGCAGCAGTAGCCACCAAAAAGACTGGAGAGACGTTTGGCTTTGAAGCCCCATTTGAATCCAGGCTGAATAGTTCATTGTGAAACCACGACAGTATATATAGTGTGTGCCTGGCGATGCGTTTTGCAGATCAGACCTCAGCACATGGCACAAAGCTCTGGAAAAGGTTGCAGGGCTGGAGTTTGAGGGAAATCAAAAACAGAGGCAGAGGCAGCTTTTGGGGGCAGTCAAACACCTACCTGCAGTCCAGAACTGCCAAGAACGTCTCGGCCAGTCTGATATATCAACCCAGGTTTTGCACTCCTATGAAAAATAAGAGTGACTGCACTCACAAAAGAAGACAATGGCATTCCTATGCGTTCAGCCAATTGCTTTAGGTGGCATTTCTGCAAAGTATACATTCACAAAAGTTGCATTAATTCCTAGTTGCTCCATCCACTTGGCCCTTCCCATCTTGCAGTTGAACTCAATAACAAGGAGTCCCAGCACTCCAATGTTCTGCCCCGCCACAAGGCAAATTTTCCTGCTTAAAGCAACAGGCTTCCAACTTAATAAGAGAGGGTAGAAAATATCTGCTGCTTTGCCCCTTTTTCTAAACAGTAGATCTCTTTCTGGAAAGAGCCCCCACCCACCCCCTTTTCTCTTGTTACTGGACAAGATCCAGTTCAGCATTTGGCCTCCGGATTGATATCCTGCCCCCCGTTTTTACATACTGAACCATAGGAAGTTTAGCTATACAGTATATAAACTCCGTTCGAATCCCTAGCACCGCATAACAGAGTGAGCTCCCGTTACTTGTCCCAGCTTCTGCCAACCTAGCAGTTTGAAAGCACGTAAAAAGGCAAGTAGAAAAATAGGGACCACCTTTGGTGGGAAGGTAACAGTGTTCCATGTGCCTTTGGCATTTAGTCATGCTGGCCACATGACCTCCGAAACGTCTTCGGACAGCACTGGCTCTTCGGCTTTGAAACCGAGATGAGCACCACCCCCTAGAGTTGGGAATGACTAGCGCATATGTGCAAGGGGAATCTTTACTTTTACCTTTGTATAAACTCCATCCACAGCTTCCAATTCACTTGGTCGCATTGCCTTCCCCACAACCCTCAACACAAGTGCAACAACCCTCTGCAGTACAGACCAGAAAAGAAAAGACATAACTAAGTATACAGTTGAGAAATCCAGGAAGAGAGAGAGAGAAATTCAGGTAGTCCTCGACTTACGAGCACAATTGAGTCCAAAATTTATGTTGCTATGTGAGACATTTGTGAAGTGAGCTTTGCCCCATTTTATGACTTTTCTTGCCACATTTGTTAAAAGGAATCCCTGCGGTTGTTAAATTAGTAACACAGTTATTAAATGAATCTGGCTTCCCCATTGATTTTACATGTCAGAAGGACACAAAAGGGGATCACATGATCTCAAAACACTGCAACTGTCATAAATGTGAGTCAGTTGCTAGGCATCTGAATGTAAATCACAGGACCACGGAGATGCTACAACGGTCATAAGTGTTAAAAATGGTCATAAGTCACTTTTTTCAGTGCCGTTCTAACGTCAAACGGTTACTAAATGAATTGTTGTATGTTGAGGACTGTCTGTATTTCCAAATGCCTACATATTTCTTTTCCAGTTTCAAAGTTTTCCTAGATGAAAATGCTACCATTCCTCTCCCAAAAATGCGTAATAAAGAAAGGCAACAGAAGGCAAAGGCAGATTTAGGCAAAGGGTGAACTATATTAGGCTAAAATGTTTGTTGTTGTTAGTTGTGAAGTCGTGTCCAACCCATCGTGACCCCATAGACAACATTCCTCCAGGCCTTCCTGTCCTCTACCATCCTCTGGAGTCCATTTAAGCTCACGCCTAAAGACTAAAATGCTACCAAGACAAATTGATTTGTACAACTTTTCCACCAGCAAGTGACGTCACAAGAGAGAAGGATGACAGGATGGAAAGGGAGGGGCCGTCCTCACCCACCAGGGAAGGCAGCATAATTCAGCACCGAGCTGCTTAAAAACATTGCCAGGCCAGGATGGAGATGACAATCCGAGCAACCAAATTTATGACACGCAGTGTTTCTTCGACAACACAAGGAAGGGTGGGAGCATTTGAACCCTGGAGTGGGGAAGTGGCCTTTGTGCACATGGCTATATATTTGTCAAGTTCATCGGGGACACAGAGATGCTCACAAAATATTATCGTCTGCTTTCTTGAAGGAGAACAGTCCTTGGTAACAGAATAACAGAATGGAAAGGGACCTTGGAGGTCTTCTAATCCAACCCCCTGCTCAAGCAGGAAGCCCTATGCCATTTCAGGCAAGTGGTTGTCCAATCTCAGTGTGGTCAGTGTCAATGCCGATGTGGTCCAAAGTTAGCAGTGCCCAGTCTCAAAATGCTGGGCCTCTGTGCCTAAATGCAATCCAAATTGTAAATGCCTGTTCTGCTCCCAGATCTCTCACCCTGACTTGGAATTCTGAGAAATACAATCGCAATGCATCTGGTGGGCATCAGATTGGAAGAACTAGTGTCATGGATTTATTACATTGGAATATAATTGTTTGTGAATTCAGACATAATCATGATTAACCTCTTTCTCTCCCAAACCAGTTAATTCCTAAAATAAGCATCTGTATCTTTGAACTACTCGCTGTAGTTGACATATAAAACCCTAATTAATGTATTAACCCTAATGAATATATTTGAAGTTTTTGTGAGTCCAAAAAAACCCAGAAGACCTGAAAGTAGACTTCTGAATTCCGAAAAGCAACAGAAACCAATGCCAAGCTGGCTGGGAATTATGGGGGTTGAAGTACAGCCCAGCTGGAGGTCTCCAGATTGGAAAAGGCAGCTGTCTGATAAACAAAATTGTGTCTCACATCATAGCAAACAATCCTTCAGTGGAAAACAAGGCTTCGGATTCCACTGGAACTGAGTGGTTCTCCAATGAATCAATTCCTGTTGGATAATTTGCTCCATGTCCCTATCAGCACAGAACTTGAAATCCCATGTTGATTTTAATGGAAAATGTCCCTCTGAGTGCTTAGAAATGGCAGGCTTGGGGCCTGGCCGTGTGCATGTCGGTCCCATGAGGTTAAGTGTGACTAAACCCTAAAAGAGTGTGCAAAGACTTTCAGATCCTTATTGAAACTTTGAACACTTTGGGTAGGTTCCAAGGTGATCCCCCAAAACTCCTCATTCTAAGTTTCCTAACCCAAGTTGCCTTCTCAGTGAAAATACGTGATGAACCTTTGAAAAATGTGGCCGTGAACACATTTCCCTAGCAAGTATTTTGCCCCGCCCAAATGGCTCGAGTCCATGCCTTCTCCTCCCCAACACTGGGCCCTGCCAAAAAATGCCATATTCTACAAAAAAACAAAAATATACCCTCCAGCATGTGTCACAGCTTAAAAAAGGAACTCCTCTGTTTAAAAAAAAAATTCTCTGAGAAAATAGCTCCTCACAGTGGGATGAGGAACGAGTGGCGTGAAAGCAGGCCCGTTCCACTAGGCTTTGTGGCTGGCCTGCCCTCTTAAAAGGTTGTTGTAAACAGAGAAGTTCCATGCTTTTTCGGCATTTAGTCATGCCGGCCACATGACCACGGAGACGACTTTGGACAACGCTGGCTCTTCGGCTTTGAAACAGAGATGAGCACTGCCCCCTAGAGTTGAGAACGACTAGCATATATGTGTGAGGGGAACCTTTACCTTTGCCTTATGACCCACAATATCTGGAGAGCTTCATATTAAAGAAAGCTGAGAAAGCCATATATGTATGTAGTCTTCAAAGTATGATCACAATGGAGCCTAGAATTTTTATCATAAGTCATTTTGGTTACATTGTGGGCACTATGTTACTGGACTCAAATTTACGACCATTTTACAACAGTCATAAAGGGAGTATAAACCTTACGTTATCATAAATAATTAAGAAAATTGCATGGTTGTTAAATGAACCATTAAGCAAATCCAACTTAATAACTTTTTCTGCTAGAAAATGTTTTTAAAAAGTCATAAATCATGGTGACATGGTCACAGGGCAGAGGAATTGGTCGCAAATATAAGCTGGTTGCCAAGCGTGAAATGTGATCCGCATGACTGTGGAGGGGGATTGTGGGTCCCCCTCCAGCTATTTTCAACCCATTCTCTCATGATTTCCACAATCCCCTTCCAGTATCAGGCAGATCATATTTCAGGATAAAAAAAATAGTCAACTTTTTACATTACCTATAATTATTACAAGCCATTTTTATAACTACACAAGTTTAAATCTTCAAACTAAATTCTAAATTTTGTGGAGAGGGGTGTGTGTTTCTATTTCAAGCAAGCATAAAAACAAGAAGCAATATCCCAATAGAAATAAGACCGAACTCTCCCTGTTTAAATCAGTTTGCATCGCCATCTTAACCAAATCCATTTTTCCTCTGTTTTGGGAAATGATATATATTTCTATGCACACTAATCACTTATCATCTATATTAGCAAAAATAACCATAGTCTTTCAAATTCTTTAAACTTAAAGGGGAAACTCTTATTTTAAGACTCTATTCCAGGGCTTTCAAACTCCCGGCCCGCGGGCCCAATGTGTCATGTGTTGGCCATGCCCATGCCCGGTTTAGTGAAGGGGGGGAAAGTCCTGATATGCCACATGACGCTGCTGTGACGATGTGAGTTTGACACCCCTTGATCTAATCATTTCTTTTAAAATGTTACCTTTATACTTAAAGTCAATTAATTCGAATGCAACTTTTTAAACTTCCTTTTGACATATATGCCTTTGATGGCGAATCTAGGACACGCGGAAGCCTCTCTACGGGCATGCGAGATGTGGCCCCAGCTCAGGTCCATTGCATATGCCCAGCGTGCCCACCCCCCACTGCAGCCCATTTTTGGTCTCAGGAGGCTTCAGAGAGGAGGCCTGCTATGCCCAAAATGGGGTGGGGGGTCGCGCGCACATGTGCAGGGGGTTGGGGGAGTGTAGGGGGTTGCATGTGCATGCACAGGGGTGGCGTGCATGGGGAGATGTCACACATGCATTGTGTTATAAGTGTAGGCACGCACACATGCACTGGGGCGTACGTGCGCACGCTTTCAGCACGCAACAACAAAAACGTTAGCCACCAGTGAAATATACTGTTAAATTCACTTTCAAAGTTTTGAAGACTTTAGGAATTGCTCAAGCATTTTATATATAAAAGAACACAAAAATCCAAAAATCTCTTTTTCTTTCTCTTTTCCTTTTGAACATACAGTAAATGCTTTCCCAATTTAATTTCAATAATATTTTGCAAATTTTGAGAGTAACCAATCCATCCCATTTTTAAACCCACTTTTTAAGCACAAACAACATATTGGACCATTCTTTTAATTACATATATCAAAACAACAGAAAATCTATCCTAACTCCAGTTAACTTATTGAATTTAAGTAACTCTTTCTAGCTTGTCCTCATAAAATAAAATCTTTTTCTTCTTCAGAATGTCTATTAAATAAGAATAAATCTCCTTTTCTCAAAAGATTCTCCAATGTGACTTTTAAAACAAATATGTCAACATTGTCAATTTCAGTTTCAGTTTTGAAGTGGAGATCCCCAAAAGTTGTAAGTAGCTTTTTAAAATCTGTCAAGTAGTCATTAAGTGACAAGTCATAAGTCAAACCTGCTTTTTTACCATATCTACTCAATGTCCCCCATATCATCCAACCCTAGAAGACAAAAAAATGCACACAAGACTCACCTACTCAGCAGGTGAGCATTATTTGCAGATCATTCTGTGAAGGAATGTCTGGATAGCTACACTCCAAAGGATTATTTATCAAGAAGGAAAATACTCTATTGTGCATTCAGCTTCTAGAATTATTGCATTTTTTAGAAGTATATAAACTTGAAGGGAAAATGCCTTTGTTGATTAAGTTATATAGCTTCTTTGGCTTGGCTAACAAAATGTCCTATCCTTAAAAATATATCTCCGTAAAAAATCCTGAAAATAGAATAGAATAGAATAACAGTTGGAAGGGACCTTGGAGATCTTCTAGTCCAACTTCCTGCTTAGGCACGAAACCCTACACCACTTCAGACAAATGGTTATCCAACATCTTCTTAAAAACTTTCAGTGAAAGGATGTAGTCTATATTGGTATCTGTCTATATCTGACCTGCCATCATTGCTTGTCTTTGCAATACTTAAAGTTCAGATCAAATCAAATTTATCTCAGCCTTTGACCATCAAAAGCATAAAATAAAACCCATCACAAAATTATCTCTGAAGGCTTAAAAATGGCATTTACTAAAAACCTAACAAAAAATAATTATATTAAAATATAATGCATATAGATAGAAACATATGCACAATTGCATTGGGAGAAGATTCAAAGGAATGTAGTTATTTGCTCAATATTTAATATGAGGACTAAAATGCAGATGCTGAGATGAGAAAAATATCAGTTCAAATTCTCACTTGACACTGACATCCATTAAACTCCACTGAAGATGTTATCTAGCCTGGTAATGAAACATTCAAAAACCAACCTACAAGCTCGGAGAATGAACCTTCACCATCAGATGCATCCTTGTTACTACATAAGGGGTCCTTGGTGCTCTCTGAGCTTGGTTGTTTTCTTGCAGATGGTTCATTACTCAAATTAGGTAACATCACTATTAGCACTGATTATGTTAACTAGTTTGGTAATGAAACATCTGCAAAAAAACAGCCAAGCTCAGAGAGGACCAAGGACCCCTCATTTCAAGCTACAAATTGTTAATACATTTTTCATTTAGTTCTAAGAAAGGTTCCCCTTCTCTGTTATAGAGAGGATAAAACTCTAGAGCCATGATGGCAAACCTATGGCATGCGTGCCCGAAGTGGCACACGGAGCCATGTTGCCTGGCACACACAGTGTCACCAGTTCTTCTTCCGGATTTCTGGCATGCATGCGCATACAACAATCAGCTGGCCTTTGTGCGTGCAGTAGTGGTGGAAACTGGAAGAGCTTGTCTTCCATTTTCCAGCTTGAGCATGCAGGCCAGCAAGCTGATTGTCGTGTGTGCATGCGCTCTAGTAACCAGAAGACTAGCTGACCGGCACACATACGCATTCTGGAAACAGGAACTATATTTTCCAGTGTGTGCATGCCCCCTGGGCAGCTCCTCTTCTGGGTTGCATCCCAGACAAGTGCATGTGCACACGCAAAGTGTGCACTCCCTTTTCAGCACTCGAAAGGATTCACTATCACTGCTTTAGAGTTTATAGGTGGGGAAGTTAACAAAGATGCTTATGGTGAATATTTATCACATGTGGGAGTATTGTGTAAAGATACAATGGGAAAATGTATTCTTTCTAAAAATAAAAAAAATAAAACAGTCCATGTTTAAAGTCTAGCATCACCGAGTTTCAGGAAAACAATAGAGACATGACTTCATATAAGCTTTGTCTCTCATTGCCACAGATGATGGTTTTGTTTTATTTTTCTTTTAAAAGTTGGTAGCTTTGCCAGCTAATACAGCAAAAACTGAAAGCTCATGTAGCAAAGCAGTGCATGTCTAATTGCTAGAGATTGGCATCACTGACTGGCCATCTTGACTGTTTCATGATGTTGGGCATTTTTGTTTTTGATTTTCTGCTTTTGACTGCAAATAACAATAACAACTTGATAAACTGGTAGCCCTGTGACCAATTTTGAGAGAGTTGGAGCGATGAGCCAAATGGATCAATAATGACCCGTCAGATGAAAATTACATTTCATTTAGAGACCACAAAGAGAACTAGAAGGATACCCATACAAACATGCAACTTTACAGCCTTTTGATCTGCTTTGTTTCAGGGCTAAAGACCAGTATAGAGGCTACAAGTCCAAACGTGTCTCATTTTATCATTACTGTAGTGTGCCATTAGATTTTACAAATGTTTTTAACACAGGCACAGTGAATACGTGGAAGAATACCACTTCGCATAAATACCACCTTAAATTTTCATGCATTAACCATATACTCATTAAAATATGTCAAAGGAACCTAATAACTATATAAAGAATATTAGATGGAGGTGTTCGAAAAGTAGCAAACGGCCTGGATTCTTTCCCTCCTATTTATGTGGCCTTCTCTTTAAATGGGGGCAAAAATAAGTCTCCCCTCGTAAATGTGTCACCAGATAAAACTAATTACAATATTCCTTCCTCCAAAGGTGGAACAATACAAATTATTCTTGGTGGTATAAAGCTGAGAGAGAGGCCCATCCTGATGCCCCATTCACATGTTCCATGCATAAGCCTTTCCTTGGGTGGCTTCAGCAACCTGCACATTTGAAAGCAAAGACGATTTTACTTTGGCAAAGCATGCGGGATGGGTTTCCTTGGTGGACACTCACTAGACTCCACTCTGCAGGAGTAGCAATATAGTAGTACATAGTAGTCGTCCTATCTTTTGTCTTGGAATGTAGATTTGTCTTTCTTTCTCCCGTTTTCCCTTTTCGTGTAGATTTGAGGATTTCAGCTCAAGGGTGACTACTCTTCCTAGTTTCGCAGAGGAAAAAAGCCCAACCCTCCCTCCCAGATTCATCCTCTCTCTTCCACTATATAGGAAAGTCTGCAGCCTCACCTGGAACTTGCCTCCCAGGGGGTGTTGAAAAATGTTATAAGACAAGCCCCAACTCCCCGAGTCACCAAGAACAAACACATTCCCTGCTGGCCACGCCCCATGCAGCTGCTCACACAGCCCCAGCCAGATGCACTTTCAAAGGATGAAGTCAGACCTCCCAAGGAGCAGCTGCCAGGGCTTGCATGCTCCTTCACTGATTGATGGGGAAGACATGGCAAGAAGGATGTTGTTGAAACTGGTGAGCCATGTTTTTTACCCTGGCCAACTTTGCCCATCCATGCCAGCTGATTTCCTCCCTGGATTTCTGCTCCAATATCCTCTAACTTGTGCTGAGTGCAAGTATACGGTACAGGTAGTCCTTGAGTTATAACCATTCGTTTAAGGACTGCTCCAAGTTACAGTTGCACCAAAACAAGTTAATTATGCCTGGTCTTCACAGTTATGCTCATCGCAGCATCCCTACGGTCACGTGATCAAAATTTGGCATCCAGCCTGTATTTATGATGGTTGTAACACCCCAGGGTCATGTGATCACCACTGCAATCTTTCCCAGGTGGCTTCTGACATGCAAAGTCAATGGGAGAAGCAGGATTTGCTTAATAACTTCATGGTTCACTTAACAACTGCAGTGGCAAAATAGGTCATAAAATCAGGTGCCACTCACTAACAGCCACCTTGCTTAGCAATGGAAATTCCAGCCCCAATTGTGGTTGCACATCAAGCATTATCTAATCTGCGCAATTGGCGACTTCCCTCACGACATGCAGTCCATTTTGCAATTTGTCAGGGATGTGATAATTCTCCAGGAAATATATCCAACATTTGTGCACCATCAGAGTTGTGTATGGTAATTGATAGAGTACCAACAACCCAGCCAGCCTGGCCTTGTAATTCTGAGCAGCGCCTTAATCTGCAGATGGAAGCAGACAACACATTTGATTTGAACTATTTAAGCAAACTGGAAAGTTTCAGGGAAAGAGAAAAGGTTGATTAGAGGACTAGAAACTAAGCTCTATGAAAGAGAGATCGAAAGAATTGGGCAAGTTAAGCTTTGGGAAGAGAACACTGAAAAGAGAACTTATGATAGTACTCTTCAAATATCTGAAAGGATGTTTGACAAGAGAAGGTCAACAAGACCTGTTCTGCATCATTCCAAAGTGCAGGACACAGAATAATGGATTTAAAGTACAGGAAGAGACAGCTTCCAACTGAATGTAACAGAACAGTATGACAATGAAACCAATTACCCAGAGAAATAGTGGACACCCCTTCACTAGATATGTTCAAATGGAGACTAGACAATCATTAGTTGAGGTGCTATAGTTGGGACCAGAAGTGGTATTCAGCCGGTTCGAACCAGTTCGGGTGAACTGGGAGCAGAGATTGCGGGTGGGTCCATCCACCAACGTCAGCTCTATGCCATCCTATTTAGCCACGTTTTTGAGGCTGGGTAAAAAGGGACACGGTGACTCAGTGGCAAAGACGTTGAACTTGTTGATCAGAAAGGTCGGCCGTTTGGTGGTTCGAATCCCTAGCGCCGTGTAACGGAGTGAGCTCTCGTTACTTGTCTCAGCTTCTGCCAACCTAGCAGTTCAAAAATGCAAGTAGAAAAATAGTAGCACGTCAAAAATGCAAGTAGAAAAATAGGAACCACCTTTGGAAGGTAACAGCATTCTGGGCGCCTTCGGCATTTAGGCATGCCGACCACATGACCACGGAGACGTCTTCGGACAGCGCTGGCTCTTCGGCTTAGAAACGGAGATGAGCACCGCCCCCTAGAGTCAGGAATGACTGGCACATATGTAGGAACCTTTATCTTTACCTTGAAGCTGGGTGCATGTGCGGAAGGCACATGCGTGAGCAAAGCACATGAACAGAAGGCCAGGCGTATGCATGGAAGGTGCATGTATGTGTGAAATGAGCATTCACGAGTGTGTGAAGCGAGTGTGTGCATGCGCAGAGAACCGGTGGTAAAAATAAGTGAAACCCACCGCTGGTTAGCATACATGCATAGAGAAAGTGTTTGTGCTGCAAAACATAAGTGGCCATTTCCTCCTCTGTGTTTTCAGTGTCTGTTCACCTCTTCAGAACAAGCAGCTGCTACAGACAAAGGCGCGAGAGCTGGTAACAGGTTTCACAACTGGCCTTCCAATTGCTTGAAAAAAGTAGGTTATGCAGAGTGTTGCATACACTTCTAATAAGAAACATGTGCAGCTTTCTGTAAATGAGGAGCATACAGCCCCTCTCTGGTTCTAACTGGCTTCATGATTTTATCCCACCTTGTTCTGTTTCCTGGAATTAAGCTTCTGCTAGGCTTGACATAAGATACCCTTGTATGTTCATCCTTTAATGTTGGAGTTCACACAGTGTACTGGTTCATGGTTGGATTTAACACCATTTTAAGAGTAAAACAGAAAAGGCTAAGTTCATACATAATGCTAAGTGATGTTTGGTTGGTTTATATTTTACTGGGCTGATATACTCTTCCAATTATGATTGACTTTGATAAGCTGTAGCGGTTTACAAAACCACAATGGCTAGATTCACACATCATCTGATCTCACCCATACAGCCTGCTGACCATTGTTCGAAGTTGTCCCACTTGAGACAACTGAAGCTACAATCTTCTGAAACTACAATCTTCACAATGGAGCATCTAGCTTGTAAACAGCCCATAGCCAAGATAAGATGAAGCCGTTCCAAATTGTCCAGAGTGAAGTATTTACCCACTGGCCATAGTCAAAGATCTCCCACTGGGACACTTTAGATTACATGGAAGCAGTGGTGGGATTCAAATAAGTTAACAACTGGTTCTCTACCCTGATGATTTCTTCCAAGAATCAGTTCACCAAACTGCTCAGAAAGTTAAAAACCGGTTCTCCCGAAGTGGTGCGAACTGCCTGAATCCCACCACTGCATGGAAGCATCATCTTTAGAGGTATTGGAAAACTCTAGAAAGATATAGAGACTCTAGAACATGGGTGTCAAACTCCCAGCATCGCGTTGCCTGTCACGTGATACGATACAATACAATAGCAGAGTTGGAAGGGACCTCGGAGGTCTTCTAGTCCAACCCCCTGCCTAGGCAGGAAACCCTATACCGATTCAGACAAATGGCTATCCAACATGATGTTTTGTGACATTTTTCCCCTTTGCAGAGCTAGGGTGGGCATGGCCTGCGTGTGACGCATCCAGCCCGCGGGCCACCAGTTTGACACCCCTACTCTAGAAACAGGGCAGAGCAGAGCAATAAAGATGATTAGAGGACTCAAGGCTAAAACATATGAAGAACGGTTGCAGGAACTGAGTATGTCTAGTTTAATGAAAAGAAAGACTAGGGGCGACATGATAGCAGTGTTCCAATATCTCAGGGGTTGCCACAGAAAAAGGGGGCAAACCTGTTCTCCAAAGCACCTAAAGGCAGGACAAGAAGAAGTGGATGGAAACTAATCAAGGAGAGAAGCAACCTAGAACTAAGGAGAAATTTCCTGACAGCTAGAAAATTAATAGGTGGAACAACTTGTTCACAGAAGTTGTGAATTCTCCAACATTGGAATATTTAAAGAAAAGACTGGGCAACCATTTGTCTGAAATGGTATAGGGCCGGGATGGAGAACGTGGAGCCATTTGTCAGGGCACACGAGGCGTTGCCCTGTCAACTGGCCAGTGCGCATGCGTGCGCTGGCCAGCTGAGTTCAGCCTTTTTTAAAGCCATTTTTCACCCTCCCCAGGCTCCAGAGGCTTTATAGGAGCCTAGGAAGGGCGAAAAGAACCTCACCCTCCCCCCCGAGGCCCTCCAGAGGCTTCATGAGCTTCCCTGAAGCCTCCGGAGTGCAAAAAAATGGCCCTATTGGCAAACAGGAAGTTCGGGAATGGACTTCTGGTTTGCTTGTAGGGTCAGTTTAAGCCCTCCAGAGGCTTCAAGGACCTTCAGGAGGCTCTACGAGCAAACCGGAACAGTTTGCCATTGCTGGTATAGAGTTTCCTGCCTGAGCAGCAGGTTGGACTAGAAGATCTCCAAGGCCCTTCCAACTCTGTTATTGTTTTATCCTGAGATCTACTGGGCTCCAACTGGACTGCTGCAGAATTGCCATTCCCACCTGATCACAGGACTCCACCCTTCCATGATCATTTCTGTTGTGGCTGAGAGATCAGGGACCTCTCTTAGATAGGTATTCCATCCTTCTCCTCCTTTGTAGTTTGGTCTGGAGAATATGAACCCTGATTGTAGACTTCCCAGACGTAGATTAGAAAGCAGTACCTCATCCAATAACTTTTTCTCTAGTGAGGAGTTTGAGCACCACCATGGCAGACAAATAAACCACCAAGCTGGGTGCATCCTCCATTGTTGCATTGAGTTGTTCTGACCGAGGCTTCCCGAAAGCATGAAGCAAACTCCTTGTCCTAACAAAAAAACCCTTTTATTAATTTACTGTGAATTCTTCTCATTCACGTCCAGCAAAGTCTTTCAAGGAAGGATTTACAATGACAGACCTTATCTGGTTTGGAGAGCTGACAGGCCGATATCTGCAAAACTTGGCAAGGAGTCTCAGAGAGTCACAAACCAATTAAATGAACTAATTGTCCCCTGCAAACTCCACTCCCCTTTTGCTCCTCTTTTATTTCCTCTGGGATGGGCCATTCATCATCCACCTATGGCCTTACTCCCAGGTCGACCCCTATTCTTTAGCTATTCCCTTCGTCTGGCAACTCTGCATATGTACACACTGGGAACAGGCTCCAGCTGTTCGTCTGCCTCACTGATATCTGACTCTGAAGGTAGCTGATAACTGGCATATGGCTCTGGCCCCCTCTCTGCCTCCGACACAGAGCACTCACTAGAGCCTTCACCAAACTACAGGCCTGGCCCATGTTCCTCCCCAATCTCCTCACTGTCTGAATCTGCTGCCAGCTCTGCTGGTGGGCCACAACATTGTGGATGTATATCTCTGAGCCAAGCAGAGTCTTGACCGGGGTCTGCATGATGCTAGTGCAGGGAAGCCAGGATTTGTCTCAATTGCCTACTTTTCTCTGTAAAGAGTAAAAGAACTAAAAGGGAAGCAGAATCGAAGTCCCATCAGCACTGCAGTCATGTGGAACTTGCCATTTCTAACAAGCAGTCGGCAAGCAGAAACCTGAGGTAAGTCACCCAGTTTTCCTTTGCTACACTTCCATTAGTATTTGTGATGGGGAAATTAACAGTGATGGCTCAGTGGCTAAGACGCTGAGCTTATCAATCAGAAAGTTCAGTGCAGTTCAGTGGTTCGAATCCCTAACGCCACATAATGGAGTGAGCTCCCGTTACTTGTCCCAGCTTCTGCCATTTAGTCATGCCAGTCTTCGGACAGCGCTGGCTCTTCAGCTTTGAAACGGAGATGAGCACTGCCCCCTAGAGTCGGGAACAACTAGCACATATGTGCGAGGGGAACCTTTTACCTTTTACCGTTAATTCCATCATGAGCAACTGCTTTGGCATGCAACATCCAAAATGGCTACAATCCATCTGTATCGGGTGTGTCTTGTGATGTGGATGCCCATGAGAGTCTCCTGCCCACCTCTGTCTCCTGCTCTTCTTCCCCCTCCTCCCCTTGTGTAATTCCTTGTCCCAGGAGGGACTGGGGGAAGCACCTCCCAGAGAAGAGAAGGATGGAAAAGGTTAGGGTTAAGGGGTGGTGCGATTCATTGAAATGACCATTTGTTGAATGGTATGACAACAGCAAAACTCACAGTCTCGTTGCTGGTGAAAGATGAAGGCAGTAGTTTTTATACCTCAAGGGTAGGAGGACTGCTGGGCAGATACGCCACCCATCAAACCACATCAGAGCTTTACACACTTTCTGAACAGAGTCAGTGACCACAATGCCAAATGATGACGTATATTCCAAAGGCCCTTCAAAGATCAAACAGAGAACTTTTGAATCCGCTTAAATGCAATGTTATTCTACTAGAGTTCACGGAAAACTAAATACCAGAGAGAAATTCTAGACCTGCAGCCATTTTCCCACCATGCTTATTGTCCATGCATAACACCCCCCGCCCCCCTCTGCATATTCTTGCAAAGAGCTCAGGGGGAATTAGATTCCTGTCTTTTGCAGAGAAGGGATACTCAGCAATGCTTCTTCAACCCAATGGATGGAAACTGATCAAGGAGAGATTCAACCTGGAAATAAGGAGGAACTTTCCGACAGTGAGAACAATCAACCAATGGAACAGAAGTTGACTGTGGGAGCTTCATCACTGGAATCTTTCAAGAAGAGACTGGACTGCCATTTGTCAGAAATGGTGTAGGGCAGTGGTGGGCAACCTTTTTTTTCAACTGAGCCAAATCTCGCCAAAACCACGATTGAAATTTATTTTGAGAGCCACATTTTTAAAACCGAAAATACATAGGATGGTACACTGTTTTTAGTTTCAATAAACTCTGGCATTTGAAGCACGCAATTCTTAAAGCTGTCAAGTTGCAAGACCCTCACACCCCCAACCCTTTAGAAAAAAAAACCCAGGGTCTTCAAACCTGACAGCTTGAAGACTTGTGGACTTCAACTCCCAGAACTCCCAGAATTGAAGTCCACCAAGGGCATCAATCATATTAGCCCAGGGATCTGCAAAATTGGCTCTTAAGACTGGTGGACTTCAACTCCCAGAATTCTGAGAATTGAAGTCCACCGTCTTAAAACAGCCAACTTTGCAGACCTCTGTGTTAGCCCAAAGCCTGGCGCTGGGCGGGCCTTGCTCCCCCATTGGTGGAGCCCCAAGAAGCGAGGAGGGAGAAAAAGAGACGGAGGCCAAGGAGCTTTCCCCCCTGCCCCCTCCCAGCAAAAATCTAACCGGGGAGCCGGGCGGGCTGTAGCAAATTAGCCGATCACGCCGCTTTTTCTGCCTCCTCGCTTCTCGTCCCCGCCCGACTTCAGGATCCTCCCTAATAATTGTGGATCGAAAAGAAAAAAGGGAAAGGGGTGCTTGTTTTGAAGTGCCCGAGAGGAGGGAGGGGAGCGGGCGCTTCAAAACAAGCGCCCCTTTCCCTTTTTTCTTTTCGATCCACAATGATTAGGGAGGATAATAATCCGGCACACAGAAGAGCCGCATTAAAATGTGTAAAGAGCCGCTTGTGGCTCGCGAGCCGCGGCTTGCCGACCACTGGTGTAGGGTCTTCTGCTTGAGTGGGGGGTTGGACTAAATCACCTGCAAGGTCCCTTCCAATTCTGTTAATCAGTATATTGTAACAACATATTGTCTATTACGGAGGCTTACCACTATAGGTAATCCTCGACGTAAGACCGCAGTTGAGGCCAAAATTTATGTTTCCAAGTGAAACATTTGTTAAGTTGAGTTTTACTTCATTTTACAACCTTTCTTGCCACAATTGTTAAGTGAAGCCCTGCAGTTGTTAATTTAGTAACACGGTTGTTAAGTGAATTTGGTTTCTCCATTGACTTTGCTTGACGGAAGGTTGCAAAAGGGGATCACATGACCCCAGGACACTGTGACCGTCATAAATGTGAGCCAGTAACCAAGCATCCTAATGTAAATCACATAAGTGAGAAAAATGGTCATGTCACTTTTTTCAGCGTGGTTGTAACTTCAAACAGTCACTATTATAAGTCAAGGACCACCTGTACTTCAAAGCCAGCAAATATTTAACACAGAAAAGACATGGAAGTTTTTTTTAAATTCAAAAACAGTATATCATATTGAAGCAGAGGCCTAAAGGGTACCTTTACCCAAAGTTCAAAGCGTTTAAGGGAAATGGTTAATCTGTTCCATCTTTATTTGTTTTGAAAAAGTGATTAGCCATTTGCTAAATTACTCTTATCCAGATATATGACACGCATAGATTCAGGTAGTCTGAACCTCTAACATCACATTGGTATGGGTTGTCTGCAATATTTGATATGATTCTGTCCATCATAATATCAGGAAATCTTTTCTACATATTCATGGATGAGGAGACCGCTTTCACATTTACAGAAATAGTGTCAACTTCGAATCAAACCTGGCAGAAGCAATTTTTCTATTCCTCAGTTGCCACACAAACTAGGGAGGTGGAAGGAGGATGAAATGCATTGCTAGACAAAACACAGAACTTTCTCATGGGAACCAAGGTCATCTCTACAGGTGGTAGTGATGGAGGAGACAGTTACACAGGAGACAGTGAGGCAGTCTTAGAGAGCCTGCCAATTAACCTGATTGGCCAAAGTGACCTATGACTTTTGGGGAGGGATTTATTTCCTATGCTGAAACCATGGGGGGACATTTAGAGTTGGTTTTGCATTTAATCGTGCCAATAGGATGTATCCAATACATCAGTTCTTTGAGGAAGACCTTAGCCTTAGAGTTCTGATTTGCTTGGCTTCGTTAGTCAGAACCTTGACAAATAGATTGACATTGTTTGTTAAGAGACAAACTGCATCGCACTGGACTTTCCTCCAGATGAGAGAGGTCTCCCTAGGCAAACAGCCAATCAGGGCTAATAATTCCTTGCATTCGGCCAATCAAGCACATTTTCAAAGGAAGAGAGATGATACTTTTCTCTCAGGGAGGATTCTGATCCCATGATAACATGTAGGAATGCCTCCAACATAAAATCTCAGTGTCAGTGTCAACCTTGAATATTAACGTCTTGGTTCTGTCATTCTACTAAGCAGAATTTTGTAAGTGACAAGTGGTGTGGAATTGTAACTTGATGCCCAGGGCTTTACAAATGGTCTTGGTTGCCTGACTGGTGTAATGAGCACTTAACTAGCAATCTAATGAGAGAGGGAGCTTCATCTAGGAATTAAAATGGTTAACCATTTATTTGCCACAGTGGCATCTGTACAGCAACAGCGGAATGCTTCCATCTAGTCTCAAAAGTAGTACAAATATTATCAGCAGGCAACAAAACCCATCCTTCGTTGGGGATTTCACAGAATTCTCAGGATTGCAGATTCCTGAAAAATCTATAAAGTCCAGAAGGTGTCTTTGCCCAGGATCAGTTGCCGGAAAGGTTATCTCTTGCAGGGCCATAGGGTCCATGGCACAACCTGAATGCTTCAATTGGCAATGATCTTGAGGAGATTTCTCCCCTGCTTATAGGACTCGGAGACCTCCTGAAGGATATAGGCAAAGTTTTGGGATTGGACTGCAACTAGAATAACAGCAATTGGTGGGCCCTTCAGTGCAACTGGACCGGCTGCTGTGCCAAAGCACCAATTTCAAACAGCAACCTCTATGGCAGGGGTGTCCAAACTTGGGAACTTTAAGACTTGTGGACTTCAACTCCCAGAATTCCCCAGCCAGCTGGCTGGGGAATTCTGGGAGTTGAAGTCCACAGGTCTTAAAGTTCCCAAGTTTGGACACCCCTGCTCTATGGTGTCCAAGCTGTGTACTTTGCACCAAATGATTGCTCTTCTTGAAGGCAATAAAAACACCTGAAGGCAGACATGAATAAAAGCATGAGAGATTGAGGTACTGCCTGAAGTAAGAAACTGTCAATTGTTGGAAGGAAAATCCACCTGGTTCAGTTCCAAGTTGAGAGAAAGACACTGAAAACATGGAGGCTGATTGGAAAGAAGGGTTTATTGATGAAGCAGAACCACTAACTACATGTGATTCTGGACAGCTGACAAAATGGTTGAATGAGTGGATGGATCGTTATAGGTTTCTGTGACTTTGGACTGTTCTGGGTGGTGGTGCAGTGAAGGGACTTGTTTTCTGAAAGGGTGTTGGGCAATTCCTATTGTGGCTAATGGCTTCCATCCTGTCTTGGATCTTGGTTGAAGGGCTGTTTTCTAATCCTACCATTCTGCCAAGGACTTTTAGACTATCCTGTCGTAAATGGATTGCCAAATTTGCATTTCTAAAAGATGGCGTCCTCAGTTTCTGCTTGGGAGCAGGGAGACTGGTGCTGGCTTCTGCCTCCCTTAAGATCATGTTTTTCCATTTCTCCCTTTGGGGAAATATAATATTCTGCCTTTTTAATATTCCTCAAATATTTCATTGTGCCATACTTTCTTGCCGGATAGTCCCAGTGGAATAATAAATACCATAAGCATATTTAGAACCAGCATAAATAATCTCGTGTTCCCTCATTGCCATGTTGCAGGCATGAACAAGAGCAGTAAGCTCTGTGGCAGGAATGGATCACATATGAGGGCGCAACAAAGATTTTAACATAGCACACTAAGAATGCACAGAATAGCCAGCTTGTAAGATCCCTGTAAGATCCATGTGACAGAGAAAAATAATTAAATCAAAATTATCAAGAGAATGATCAAACTGATTAGGTCAGGGAAGCAAAGATTCATCATAACAGAAAGACACAATCCAGTGGCAAAGGATGATAGGAGGTGGGATCTTTTGGATCCAACTTTGGAAAAGCCAGATTATGGGCACTTCACCAGATCATAAGCTCAGAAACACAGAGAGTTATTTCATAGGGAATATGTCTATCAGGATAAAAGATCTGAGTATTACCAGTTGGAAGAGAACATGATCATATGAGAAACAGCTATATAGTAAGGGAGTGCCCAAGGACCAAATTGGGGATTTCTTAACCAAAATTGCTGATGCAATGTCATTTTGTAGGGATGAAGGGAAGTTTGCTGTTTAGCAAACAGGATCAAATTCTATGGCAGTGATGGTTAACCTTCTCCAGACTGAGTGCCCAAAGCGTGCACCTGCAGACCCCCTGCCCCCTGTGCATGCACTCACGTGCCCCTGCATGTGCCCTGCACATGCACGGCAGAGACCCGACGACCAGCTGGCCTGCAGAAGGCACGCAGAGCTGAATTGACAGAGCTGAATTGGGGTGATGGCTCAGTTGCCCACAGAGAGAGCGCTGTGTGCCACCTGTGGCACAAGTGCCATAGATTCGCCATCACGGCTCTCTGGAGACTTTTGCTGGTTAAGCAGGTTAAGCCAGTATTCCATTAGGAAATCTTCCCCTTTTGTGGCAGTACAGATTGAAAGGTCTTTAAAATCAGATCACCCAAAGCTGGAGCAGTAGAAAGTGTAGTCAAGAGCTTCAAAGTGGTAAAGGCTACCTTACTTTTACAGAGGGCAATTGGGAGCAGCTTTTGAGCTGAGCTAATACAGCTGGCCTTTGTTTAGCAACTGCAAATGGGATGGTCAACTCGATCATTAAGGAAAATGGCTGCTAAGTGAATTTGTGACTGTGCTTATATCTTACTTCAACTTTCCTTTGCTTGACAGACCTGCGAAGGTCATAAGAGGGAAGATTAGTCGTAAAGTTACTTTTTCCTCTCTGTCATAACTGTGAATGGTCACTAAACAAGGTAGTCACTAAGTGAAGAATACCTGTAGAGAGATTTATTAGCGGGAAATATTCAAGAATCACTTTGCAGCAATGAGCAAGTCTATCAAAGCCCATTTAGTATTAGCAGGGGAGAAATGCTACCGGTTCGGGCAAACCGATAATCAGCTGTGCGACAATCAGCTGTGACACGCGATTTATATTAGCTAGAAAGCAGGAAATCCTGTGTGTGTCCCCCTCGCTGTTCTACTTACCTTTGCAGACTCGAAGCGAACCCGTTGCAGACTTAGAGCATTTCACCCCTGAGTGTTAGAGGATTAGAAAGAAAAACAGAAGGATGAGATGGTTTAAACTTATGTTCCCAAGCAGAAATGAGGTGAGATGGAGATGAGCTCTCAGGAAAATGAAATTACAGGGTTTTTTCGGGATACCTTATAGCCTTTGAATGTAATAACAAATGCAGAGAAGTTTTCAGCATAATTCCTCTGAAGTGGCATCAATGTATGATACCAAGGTACTTCTTTGGTGCACCTACTTTGTCCTAAAGTGGAATTACCTGTGCAACATCCTTCAAGCTTCGACAACCATGTCAAGTCTTTCACAGCATAAATTCTATTGACAACACTCCAGTGAACTACAAAAAACTGGAACACCTACTAGGGGTAGCAACAAAATCCAGATCACTCCAATCATTTGTTGTCAGGTAGAGATCATCAGGATGGTTTTAATGCAGATCAGTTAAAGCTTTTTCTTTAAAAAGACTTACTGAATAAAAGAAAAACAGAACAAAGAGTGAAAAAATAGTGAAATAAAAAGGATAAAACAGATAGCAATACAACATATAAATAATGGATGGATGGATGGATGGATGGATGCATAGATAGATGGATGGATAGATAGATAGATAGATAGATAGATAGATAGATAGATAGATAGATAGATAGATGATAGATAGATAGATAGATAGATAGATAGATAGATAGATAGATAGTATAGATGATAGATGATATAGATGATAGAAAGAGATAGATAGATAGATAGATAGATGATAGATAGATAGATAGATAGATAGAGATAGATAGATAGATAGATAGATAGATAGATAGATAGATAGATAGATAGAACTGTCATTAACTAGATTGACAAGATTTTCTCCATGAATAAATTAACAAATATTCTTATATATGTATAAATGTGAGTATGTACTGCACAGGTAAACCCTTCAATAAAAGATTAGTGTATTTCATTGCAATTGTACAGACATAACCTCTGTCTAAGAACTTATTTATAAATTCCAACATCAGATCTTCAATCCTCTAAATAATTGGAGCTATAAATTTATTTTTCCAATGAGGAAGGATAGTCTGTTAACAAGAAAGCCATCATACTTTCCCCCACTCTCCTGACTAGAAGCAATCGATTGCATTGTCTAAAATCAGCTGTAAGTGAAGTGGATCTACTTCCCATTGGTTCCTTCAAATGTCCTGTTCTTCCTTCCTTGAAATGGACTGACTCCTGCTGGCCACCATGGGATGGACAGCATAGTTATTCTCCTGCAGGGCAGGGTGTGGCAACAAATACAATTGGAGCATTTAAGTATACGGTGTACATAGTGCCTCCAATGAAGAACCTGTAACCCATGCTTCCTTGTTGCAAATGGTTGGGCAGAGAACAGTTGCAAAAGCCTGCCTACACACTATTTACTGTTCACTTCTGCACTGTTAAATAACTTATGTTCCTTCTCCTCTCTTTAACCAAAAAGTAATATGATGGTAACTACTACCATGTTCAGTGGTATGCCGGGATTATATGACACAAAGTTCTATGAAATGTATATACAGGTAGTCAGAATAACCGAATAACAAAGCTGGAAGAGATCTTGGTGGCCTTCTAGTCCAATCCCTGCTCAGGTAGAAAACCCTAGACCATTTCAGACAAGTGGTTGTCCAATCTCTTCTTAAAACCTCCAGTGTTGGAGCACCAACAACTTCTGGAGGCAAGTCGTTCCACTGATTAATTTATTCCCACTGTCAGAAAACTTACTTCTAGGTTACTCCTCTCCTTGGTTAGTTTCCATCCATTGCTTCTTGTCCTTCAGGTGCTTTGGAGAATAGCTTGACTCCCTCTTTTGGGGAGCAACCCCTGAGATATTGGAACACTGCTATCATTTCACTCTTAGTCCCTTTTTTCATTTAAAGGTCCTCGATGTACAACCACAATTGAGCCCAAAATTTTCACTGCTAAGCAAGGCAGTTATTAAGTGAGCTTTTCCCCATTTTACAACCCGTTTGCCACAGTTTTTAAGAACCACTCCAGGACTTCCGGTTCCGGCGGCTACGGCAACGGGCAAGTCCTTTGCCCGCTCCCGCTCTCCCGGTGGGCTTCCCCCGCTTCTGGGGGGGCACAGGACGCCCCGGAGAGGCGTCCTGCCGAAGGAGTGGCTCGCGGAGGGCCCTGGCATCGGCGGCGGCTGGTGGGGGCTTCTCCGCTTTGCTCCAGGCACCGGGGAGCAGTTTCGGAGGGCGCGCCAGCGTCTCGCTCCATGCCGATCGGACAACGCAGAATTGAAGGAAGCAGCGGCGGTATGGTGGGGTGCTTCCTTTCTCCATTCCCCTTCTTTTGAACTGATGGACTTTTCAGCAACTTTAAAAGTTTAACTTTCGGATTTTCGCTGGAGGTGCGGCTAGAGGGAGGGGGATTTTCCCCCCCCCTTGGACAAGTGGCTTGAGAAAATTTTGCTTTCGCCCCCAGGGGAAGGAGGAGGGGGGAGAGCCAACTAATGATGCCTCACCCCTGTAAAAGTGACTTTCATTGGATTTAGCCCCAGAATTTATGGATGACCTGAGAATTTTTCTGAACTTTTAAAACTTTGTTATGCCTCTGAGCCCAAAGCTGACAGGGCAAGATGGCACACTTCCGTTGTCTTTATGAACTATGAAACCTGACTCCACCTTTAAAACTCAGGCTTCCGGTCTTTGTCTCCGTGTCACCCAGAAGAATCTCTTGTGGATTGCTATTTCCTGAACCCTCTGGAGAGAAAATCTTTCTCTATTGCTAGACTGATTAAAGAAACTCCCACCTGCTTGGATCTTCTGCCTCCTGGACTCATCTGCCTGCTCTACTTCTCCAGCTGTCCAGTCTCTACATTGATTGATCTCTCTGTTTTACAAACTATGTCTCCAAAAAGACCACCACCTGGAAAACCTGGCTTTGCTACCTCTGCACCGACATCTGCAACATCCAGTCCTGCCACACAGTCAAAGATTACAGAACTGATGCAACCTAAGAGTACAGAGATGGATTTGCAACAAATGCTTCAGCAACTCATACAGGACCAGGAAGAAATTAAGAAACAATTAAAGGAAATGAAGGAAGAAATTAAACAGAATCAAGTCCAAATTTATAAGAACTCACAGAGACTGGACCTTGTGGAGGGTGGGGTGGCGGAGGCGGGGGGGGGGGCGGAGGCTCTGCAGAAGGGTAACAAAGAACTTGATATCCAACAAATGAAAACAGAGTTTGAGAGAATGTCCTTTTATCTTAGATTTCAAAATGTCATAGAAGCAGATGGGGAAAATATAAGGGACATTATGACTAATATTTTAGCTGAATACATACACAAAGATAAACAACAGATGGAATGGGAGATAGATCTGGTCTATAGAGTGAATTCAGCATATGCAAGAACACACAATGTACCCAGGGAGGTCCATATTAAATTCCTTGGGAAAAGCACAAGAGACATAATTCTGGGTGTACAAAGGGGGCAAGCATTGACATATCACGATAGGGAGATAACCATCTTGAAGCAGATCCCAAAAAAAATTAGGGAGAAAAGGAAAAATTATTCGCAATTGGCGAATAAATTATACCAGAAAGGGGTGTGGTTTAGATGGTTGATGCCTGAAGGGATGCTGATATTCTGGGAGGAGACAAGAATTAGAATCAATACACCCATAGAGGCTCAGGCCTTTATGGAAAAAAATAAAGCGAACCTAGAAAAAACAGAAGACTCTTCAACGGTTACACAGGACACGGGAGGGGCCGGAGCTCTGCCAGCAGGGGGAGAAGGGGCAACACCAAGAAAGCTCAGATCACAAAAATGAATAAGAAAATCACATTGTTATAAACAGACCGAAAGTAATAATGAAATTATATCTAGACTATATATCATAATATATAAGCTGATTGAAATTTTTTTTAATTAGAATTAATATGCTGATTTTATATGATCATGTATTAATGTTTTATGCTTAGATGTACCTTATGAGTTTGGAGGGAGGAGGCGTCTGCCACACTTGCAACTGCCAAAATTTGTACACCATTCCACCTACCCTTTTCCCTATAAATGTTCTAAAAAACCAATAAAACTTTTTGAAAAATAAAAAAGAACCACTCCAGTTGTTAAGTGAATCATTCAGTTGTTAAGCAAACCTGGCTTCCTGCATTGACTTTGCTTGTCAGAAGCTGGCTGGGAAGATTACAAATCATGGTCACATGGTCCCAGGACAGTACGACTGTCATAAACACATACCAATTGCTAAGAGCCCAAATTTTGATTATGTGATCATGAGGATGCTGCAACGGTCATAAACATGAAAAAACAGCCATGTCACTTTTTTCAGTGTTGTTGTAATTTCAAATGGTCACTAAATGCATAGTTGCAAGTTGAGGACTAGGGACATGACGGCTCAGTGGCTAAGACACTGAGCTTGTTGATCAGAAAGGTCAGCAGTTCGGCGGTTTGAATCCCTAGCACCGTGTAATGGAGTGAGCTCTCGTTACTTGTCCCAGCTTCTGCCAACCTAGCAGTTTGAAAGCACATAAAAAATGCAAAAAATAGAAACCACCTTTGATGGGAAGGTAACAGCGTTCCATGTGCCTTCAGCGTTTAATCATGCCAGCCACATGACCACAGAAACATCTTTGGACAGCGCTGGCTCTTCGGCTTTGAAACAGAGATGAGCACCGCCCCCTAGATTTGGGAACGACTAGCACATATGTGCAAGGGGAACCTTTATCTTTACCTTTAAGTAATACCCATAGTCATCTCTGCAATTTGGTTTACACCAGATGGTTTCCACTACGGTTCCCATTCTCCCATGACCACTAGGCATACTGGTAGAGGTCGATAGAAGCTACGATCCACAAGGGTCTGGGTAGAGTCTAGACAACTGCAATTTAAAACAAGAGTTGTTACATTACTTTCACCCGCAGGATAAATCAGAGTTTGCCCCACCTTTACCACCCATTGGATAAATGTATTTACCAGCAAATTTAACACTAATTTGGCTGCTGTGTTATGTTTCACCCTGAGCTTCAGGCAAGTCACCTTAATTTACTTATTATTAAAATGCTTCTAATTGAATCTTTATTTGACACTTTATTTAAACATACACAAGGTTTTGGGTTGTTGTTTTTTTAGCTCAGTTGTAGATTGATGTAAACATAAATAAATATGTTATAACTAGCACCGAACGAGCATTCCTTGAGCTGGACACTGGGGAAACGACAGTTCTTTCGAAGAATTTTGGAGGAAAAGGACAAAACTTCCACCGCACAAATTTCATTGCCCTGACTATACAGCACAGCATTCTTACAGGTTGGAGCAGCTCCCGGAGGATGGGATGGGATTTGTTTTTTAGTAGACAGGCAGAGGATTGCCCTGTTAGAGGTTTTGCCAAGGCTACAGAATAGGTTTAATGCCTTGAGAAAGACATGTTGGGTCCACCGACTCCAGTATTTGGATTGGTCTATGGATAGAAAAATAACACAAAAATCTCAGTGGCCCTCTACATGTGCAGCATGTGTTCCACAGCTGAAGCACAAAAACTTGATTATGAGTCCTGCCACTGACTCACAATATGACCTTGGGCAATTTCCTGTTCACGCTTCCCCATTGTGAAACAAGAATGCAGCTACATATGTCAGTGTGTGAAAGAGAGAGATGCTGCAAAACAAAATCACACCCTTGCATTTGGCATTAGTTAAGCAGACAAAAATGCCAAATGAAATCCTCCGTTCACCAGTTAACGAGGGCTGGGAAGACAAGATTGTGAACCTGTGGATTAATTAAGAGATTAGGGAGCAATTTAGCCAGGTTGTGCGAACACCCCATACCCCAAAAGGTATTGTCCTACTTTACACGCAAAAGAATTAGAATTCAGAAAACAAGGGGAAGGATGGGGATTAGAGAAGGGTGGGGCCAAATTGACAAGGACCACATCTGCCCTCCACATCTGCCTGATCACAGATGGTGGAGCAGACACAGCTATAACCTTCAGCCCACATTAACACAACTCCAAAACAGGTAAACTATCTGTTAGATCGGGCAATGAGAAGGCAGACACTGCTTAACGCAACAACAGCTCTTTATTCAGACAGACAAATATGTACAATCCAGCAACTGTTCGGTCTGACAGCAACCCTTTTATAGGGAGCTGTCAGACCTCTTAGCCAATCAGGTTAAACCTCTGTTCCCGCCAAAACAGAGGACCAGAGTGGAAACTCTGGTAGCTAGTGTTAATATCTAACACCCCTCCCCTCTTGGTTGGGATATTCCTCTTGGTCATATAGTCTTTGAGGTAGGCGGGTCTTTGTTTCGCTCTACCAGACCTGCGCAGTTCATTTGGAACCGGTTCTTCAGGCAGGTTGGATGGACCTGTCTGCTCTCCAGCTCCGCTCTGTGGAACCTGCTGGAACTTACCCCAGGTCGCGGCTGGAGTTTCCTGGATTTGCTCGCTTAGAGCTCGCTGTGGGCCTGCAACAAACTCAGATAAGTTTTCTGGTACCCTCGGGTTTGAGCTGGCTGTGGAAGGAGTGAGTGTTTGCTCCTTTTGGGTAGGGCCTTTGCTGATTTGTTCCGGATTTTCGTCTGGTGTTCTAAGATTGGAGTGGGAGAGGCGACCACGGAGTTGGTCAACATGCCTCCTCCAATTTCTACCATCCTCTAGCTCTAATAGATAAGAGCAAGGCCCGATGATGCCTATCACCATAGCAGGAATCCACAGAGTCCCCCCGGCATAGTTGTGGGCGTATACTGAATCCCCTATGCTAAAGTTTCAAATCTTGCTTGTGGAGTCTGGGGGCGATGTGGCAGAGTAGTTTGGGTGTAGGGACCTTAGTCAGCGACCCATGAGAAGCTCAGAGGGGCTTATCCCGATGGTGGCACTTGGCGTGGTATGTTGGATTAGCAAATAGTGATCAACCTGTGTTTGCCAATCACCCGGGCCCATTCTGGCGAGGGCCTCTTTAGCTGATCGCACCATTCTCTCTGCCTGATCGTTGGAAGCCGGATGGAATGGCGCGACCAGGGCATATCTGATTCCCTGACTTGCTAAATAGGTCTCGAATTGCATGGCCGTGAATTGGGGCCTGAGACCAAGACGTCGGGCAGGCCGTGCGTGGAGAAAAGTCTCCATAGCACCTTGATGACCGCCTCTGCCATGGTAGAGGTCATCAGGGCTATCTCTAACCATTTTGAATATGCGTCCACAACTATGAGGAACGTTTGGCCATGAACGGGGCCAGCAAAATCAATGTGCACCCTAGACCAGGGTGCCTGAGGGCGCTCCCACTCCTTAGTGGGCATCTCTGGGGGAGCTGGTCTGGATTCCTGGCATGGAGTGCAGGTAACCACCCACTCTTCTATCTGCCTGTTCATGTTAGGCCACCAGACATAGCTCCTAGCCAAGGATTTCATCCTGACAATGCCAGGATGCCCCACATGTAATGCCTCCAATACTGCCTTTTGCAGTTTGCTTGGAACAACCACCCGGTCCCCCCACAGTAAACAGCCCTTGATTACCGACAACTCATCACGTTTAGTAAAAAACATTTTAAATTCGGCCCCAACAGGCTCCATACGCAGTTCAAAACGTGCTTGATAGTAGAGTCCTTAGCAGAAAAATGGGCAACGGCATTGGACGAGACAGGTCCAGAGTCCAGGCAGTCAATAAGTAGGACCGGTGTCTCGGGAGTGGGGTCGGCCAGGAGTTCAGGTAGGGGACAGCAGCTCAAAGCGTCAGCATGTCCCAACGTGGAACCAGGGCGGTGAACCAGTTTGTAGGAGTAAGCAGCCAGGAAAACAGTCCACCTGGTCATGCGCAGAGACAAAGATACCGGGGTAGGTCGGTCCCCAGCCAGTAGCCCCAACAGTGGTTTGTGATCCGTCACAAGTTCGAAGTCTCGGCCGTAAAGGTACTCGTGGAACCTTTTGACTCCCGCTACTGCAGCCAAAGCCTCTCGGTCCATTTGGCTGTAGTTTCTTTCAGCGGAATATAAGGTTCGTGAGTAGAAAGCAATAGGGGATTCCCTGCCATTGGGCGGGCGGTGGCTGAGGACAGCCAAAAGGGGATGTGTCGCAAGTTAACACCAGCAGCAGGGTCTGGCTGTACTGGACCAGCAGGGAGTCAGCAGTCAGAAGGTGCTTGACCGTGGCAAATGCGGTGGCCTCGGCTCGGCCCCAGGACCATTTGGCATTCTTGGACAGGAGATGATGCAAAGGCTCAGCGATGGTGGCTTTCTGTTTGAGAAAGACGCTGTAGAAATTAAGGAGCCCAAGGAATGCCTGCAGCTTGGCCTGATTGCGAGGTGTAGGGGCTTCCTGGATAGCGTTTACTTTTTGTGATGTCGGGTGAATCCCAGAGCCATCAATCATGTACCCCAGAAACTCAACCCTTGGCACGTTAATTTTGCATATTTTTTTTGGAGCCGGAGGCTTTTTTCGCGAATTCTGGTCAAAACAGCTCTAACTCTTTTTAAAAGTTGTGCCTCGTTTGCAGCCGATACCAAGATGTCGCCGAAATAGAGGACAACTCCTGGTATCCCCTGCATAAGCCGTTCCATGACGCTTTGGAACAGTCCAGGGGCGATACTAACTCCGAATTGCAGGCGGTGGCATTTGAATGCACCCCTGTGCATCACGATGGTTTGAGCCTCCACTGTGGCACCATCTACAGGCAACTGCTGGTATGCCTGCGCCATATCTAATTTTGCACAAAATTTTCCTGGGCCTAGTGAATGTAGTAGGTGCTGTACAATGGGTACAGGGTAGGCGCTTTGTTGCAGCGTGTTGTTTATTGTGCATCTATAGTCTGCGTAGATGCGGACTGACCCATCTGGCTTGACCGGGGTCACTATAGGGGTCTCCCAGCGTTCATGGTCGACTGGCTCTAGGATCCCCTGGCTCACCAGCTTATCAATTTCCCTATCGATTTTAGGGCGGAGAGCGAAAGGTACTCTCATGGGTTTGAGCCTGACAGGTGCTATGTTGGGGTCCAAGCTAAAAGAGATTGGCGTCCCCACATACTTACCGAGACCGGAGCCAAAGACGTCCTCGAACTCCTTAAAAATTGCCTCGGCGCTGCCGTCCTTTACCGAGTTGATTCCGGTTACTTCCAACCCCAGGGCTTCAAACCAATCGAGCCCCAGGAGGCTCTGTAGCGGTGTGCTGGCCACGGTCACGGGAAGCTTGGCGCTGATGTCTTTGAACTGCACTCGGAAGGTGCCTTGGCCCACGATGGGGACTCGGTTCCCCTGGTAGTCACACAAACTGATGTCTGGGGTGTGAAGGTGCTGTCTTTTCAGGCTCGGGATGGCCTGCTTTAGGGTCGACCAGGATATGATCATTAGGGACGATCCAGTGTCGACTTCAAGCTCGCAGGGAGCATCCCCCTTGCCCTATCGTGGTT
Source organism: Natrix helvetica (assembly GCF_964273705.1). NCBI lineage: Eukaryota > Metazoa > Chordata > Lepidosauria > Squamata > Natricidae > Natrix > Natrix helvetica. The sequence continues at coordinate 212,340,104 of NC_138548.1, read as the reverse complement.
TGATAGGTTACCTTAGGTTCTCTCTCTGGACACCCTTGAGTGTTCCGCCAGGCCTCTGGGTTGGACCTCTGTTGGCGGTTTGGAGTGGATTTTGGCTGCCAAGCAGTGGCAGGGAGTTTGCTCTGGCACACTTTGGCAATGTGCCCCTTCTTGTCGCAATGCTGACAGGTCGCGTCCCAAAACCGACAGGTAGACCGGGCATGGTCCCCTCCGCAGCTAGCGCAGGGTGGCAGAATTTTCGCACTGATTTTGTGCGGCTACTGTGCATGCGGTAGCTGTCATCTTCTTCGCTGTCAGAGGGTTCTTGTTCAGCGGCCTCGTGATGTACGCACGTTTGCTTCTGCGCGGTTTGTGGCACGTTGTGTTGGCGCTGTAATGCTTCCATGGACTTGTCTGCAGATTCGGACGCCCTGGCCTCATCAAGTGTGATCTGCAGAAACACATTTGATCTGGCTAGCAGACGTCTCTGCAGATTAATGTCCCGCATGCCGCAGATTAAGCGGTCTAAAATTTGGTCGTCCAGGTCACGGAATTCGCAATATGTTGCTGCTTTTCCCAGGGCCGCGACATATTGGTTGATGGATTCTCCCTCCTGTTGATTTCGCATGTTGAATTCATGGCAACAAACGTGCCTCGATGGTTTGGGCGCGTAGTGAGTTTTCAGAGTCTGTTGTAACTCCGCCCCAGGAACCGCTTGGATCGGAGTTGGCTTCGATAAGTCCATCGCAGTTTCAAAGACCTCTCTGCCACAGTATCCCAGGAAGAGGTTCTTTTTGCGGGTGTCGGGGACGCCCATAAGGCCGTTTGCATTGAGGAAGCATTTGAACCGTAACATATACGATTCCCAGTGTTCGGCCACCGGGTCATACAGAGTTGGCAGGGCGTGCATGGCCATTCTTGGATGAGGCGATTCGAATTTGCCGCTCAAAATGGTAGCTCGATGCCGCGCCAAAGCTCCGGGCTGGATTTACTTGCTGGATGTCTCGTCGTTTGTTTCTTCGCCTATCTGCCTCTCAATCCCACCTTCGTCGCCAGTGTTAGATCAGGCAATGAGAAGGCAGACACTGGCTTAACGCAACAACAGCTCTTTATTCAGACAGACAAGTATGTACAATCCAGCAACTGTTCGGTCTGACAGCAACCCTTTTATAGGGAGCTGTCAGACCTCTTAGCCAATCAGGTTAAACCTCTGTTCCTGCTGGAACAGAGGACCAGAGTGGAAACTCTGGTAGCTAGTGTTAATATCTAACACTATCGCTTAGGGTACATTTCTCAGCTGTGTCCCTTGCCTACAGAGAGGCTAAATATTTAAAGAGGGAACTTTCCTTACAAAACTCTGCTCTGATGTGCATTTTGAGCATGGGGAACTCTGATATTTAATCCTTCAGTGGAAACCATCTGCCAGTGAAGCAGTATAACGGTTTAGTATTAGCAGGAAAAGATACATGATCTAACCAGGGGTAAGGAACTATGGCCCTTTTATGACTTGCGGACTTCAACTCCCAGAATTCCTGAGCCAGCCAGATATTCCTCTCAGATAGCTGAAGAATCGTATAAAGGTTCTAACTAATCTATGCCAGCAAGTTTAGTGAATGATATAGTGGCTTACAGTTTACAAATTAATCTATATACCAATACCAAAGAAAGGAATTTAACATAATGTGTAAATTATGGCACAATATCCCTTTATTTCACATGTTAACAAAATAATGCTTAGATATTGTTGATAACGCACATTGGATAATTGAGAATGCTAAAGAATACCCCAAAGAAATCAACACATACTTTATAGATTATACAGAGTAACAGAGTAACAGAGTTGGAAGAGACCTTGGAGGTCTTCTAGTCCAACCTCCTGCTCAGGCAGGAAGCCCTATACCATTTCAGACAAATGGTTGTCCAAACTCTTCTTAAAAACTTTCAGTGTTGGAGCACCCACAACTTCTGGAGGCAAGTCGTTCCACTGATTAATTGTTCTCACTGTCAGGTGCCGTCCACTAAGCAATGCCAACGGGTGGCGCCCAGGAGTAGAGCCTTCTCTGTGATGGGCCCAACCCTCTGGAATGACCTCCCCCCCGATATCAGAACTACTACCGACCTCCGCTCCTTCCGACAGAAACTCAAGACCCACCTGTTCCAATTAGCTGGCCTGGCCCAATTATAGTCCCATTGTATACCTCCTGGCAAACATTTTATCCCGGGATAGTTTTTTTAGGGGTAGTTTTTTTAATGCATTTTGTAAATTTTTAAATTTTAAATTTTAAATTTAACTATTAATGTACAGTAAATTATATGTTACCTCCTCCAGCCACACCTATACCTATTTCTATATTTATATTTATGTATATTTATTGTGTTTTTAATATGACTGTACACCGCCCCGAGTCCCTTCTGGGAGAGGGCGCGGTTTAGAAATCAAATAAAAGTTAAAAGTTAAAGTTAAAGGAAATTTCTCCTTCGTTCTAGGTTGCTTCTCTCCTTGATTAGTTTCCACCCATTGCTTCTTCTCCTGCCTTCAGGTGCTTTGGAGAATAGCTTGACTCCCTCTTCTCTATGGCAATCCCTGAGATATTGGAACACTGCTATCATGTCACACACACCCCTAGTCCTCATTTTCAATACACTAGGCATACTCAGTTCCAGCAACTTTTCTTTATATGTTTTAGCCTCCAATCCCCTAAGCATCTTATTGCTCTTCTCTGCACTCTTAGAGTCTCAATATCTTTTTTCACATTGTGGTGACCAAATACAAAAAAAACTTTGATTGTGTTGAACATATCAACTGGTGGCATCTCCTTAGGTAAATAGGAAAAACATTTCATTTCCTTCATGAAAAACGTATGCACAATATATGAAACCAGAGATGAAACATGGCAAAACAGTGGCTCCAAGCTAGCAAAGGAGTCAGACAAGGCTGAATACTCTCTCCTGATTTATTCAAACTACAGTATATGCTGGATATATATCAAGGGAGACTAGATTGGAAGATGAATGGGGTTTTAAAACTGTAGGACGAAACCCAATAAGTTGTAGCTGAAAGTGCAAATGAATGGCCAACTCTAGTAACAAACATCAAGAAGCACTGTGAAAAAAATCAGACTAAGATTACATATAAAGAAGATCAAACTAATGATACAGGAACTAATCTTAAGACTGACAATGAAGATATTGAAATGGTAGAAAGCTTATGCATTTTAGTCAGTTACTATTAGTTAACTAACTATTTCAAGACCTTTTTGGATTGATAATCAAAGTAAAGGATGAAGCTATAAGAAATATACCAGCGACTAGCATTTGGGAGAGTATCAATGAACACCTTGGAAAAGGTATTCAGAGTCAGTGAAGTATCTATAACTAAAAATATCATAATCATGGTTTTCCTGTGACGTTCTGTGGAAGCAAAATTTAAACTTTGAATAAGCAGGATAGAAACAGTATTGACATTTTTGAACGTTAGGGTTGGAGACCTCCAGGGAAGAAATGATAAAATGAAGACAGCTTTGGTAAAAATGGAGCTGACGATCATGATGAATGAATTGCCGGTCAGTGCATCAGTTCTTTGGTATTCCTCCCCAGACAAGGAGAAGACAAGGGATCGCCCACAGTGTTCCAGACAATTGATGCTTGCAAGGGGACTGCAAGACAGTGGTCTCTGGTTGGTTTGAAGTCGTGGGAGATAAGGGAATCCCATAGTCGCCCAAACTGTGGTTGGTGTCTTTATGGGCACAAGGATTTCATACTTAACTTTTCTAATCACTTTTGGAAACTGCTTGCTAACTATTATTATTATTATTATTATTATTTATTAGCGTTTATATACCGCCCCCTCTCCCGAAAGGGAATATCTACTTCTCAGATATTAGGAATCTTTAGACTGGGTGAGTTTCCTTCAATACTTAGTGAAAGAAAATTTAAATGCAAGTTTAAGGATTTTAAAAAGTTCTTTTTTTTAAAAAAATAAAGAGCAAAATAACGTTCAGGACATTGATGATGAAAAACTATAAATGGCTTTAGGATCCAGGTGGATTTGAAATAAGATTTTGAAATTAATTATAACAATCCTTCTCATGAGAAAATGCTGTCGTTTTGAATTCTTTAAATTTTTTGATAGAACTTTGAAGGTTGGATAAGAGGGAGCTAAAAGGTACTATTACAATGAAAGAATAAATAAATAAATAAATGTTTAATAAAATTGCTATAAAAAACAAGAATTTAAGGGTTGGAAAAGTTTTCTGAAAATATTGCAGATAGCCAAGGACACGGTGGCTCAGTGGCTAAAACGCTGAGCTTGTCAATCAGAAAAGTCGGCAGTTTGGCGGTTCGAATCCCTAGCGCCACGTAACGGAGTGAGCTCACGTTACTTGTCCTACCTTCTGCCAACATAGCAGTTCGAAAGCATGTAAAAATACAAGTAGAAAAATAGGAACCACTTTTGGTGGGAAGGTAACAGCGTTCCGTGCTCCTTCGGCGTTTAGTCATGCTGGCCACATGACCACAGAGACGTCTTCGGACAGCGCTGGCCCTTTGGCTTTGAAACGGAGATGAGTACCAGCCACTAGAGTCAGGAACAACTAGCACATATGTGCGAGGGGAACCTTTACCTTTAAGGAAAGAAAACCAATGGATCATTAAACAAATCAATTCAGAGTTCTGACACACAAGGCATAAATGAGCAAATACAAGTGATCTTATTTTGGGCACGTTATCTGGACATCTATCCTTTAGAGAAGTTTATAATGCTGGGAAAAGTGAAAGGAAAGAGAAGAAGACCACAACCAGAGGCAAGGTGGATGGATCTGATTACAGTGGCAATGGGTGCACTGTTGGAAGAAACACCAGATTTGGGCCAAATCATTCTGGAAAAAGTATCTATGTGATTTCTAAGAGCTGAAGTGATCAATCAATCACACACATCAGGATCCTGATTTTTTTTTTAAAAAAAAATCCTGCTATTCATCACCCTTTGTTAAGTCCTAGGTGTTCTCTGAGTTTAGTTGTTTGCTTGCAGACATTTCATTACCCAAATAGATAACATCATCAGTGCATGCTACCTAGTTGGGGAATAAAATGTTTCCAAGCAACCAACCAAGCTCGGAGAATACCAAGGACTCGGCAGTTCATTCCTGAGCTACCTATATTCTCTTCTACTTCAACTCTTTCATTTTGTGGTAAAGAGAAAATATGGCATTTGTACCACCACCACTAAATAGCAACAGGGTTAATGAGGCCAACTAAGAGAGTTTAAAATCTAAAAGAATTGTCCCTAGGAACTAATGATCAGATATAACCTGCTAAATTGGGTGGTGATTGGTCTGCCTATCTATTTACTTTCCAGGCAAAACCCATGGAAGAATAATTGCTCATAAAGAATATTCATTTGCGGAGGTTCTTCAACCCTGAATAGAAAAAATGAAAAAAAACAGACACAGGCAAAAAATGAAGCCAGTTTCAAACTGGCCAGCTTGTGGCAACAGCATGGCACGCTGGGGAAAAACCCATTCCAATTCAGTTCCAAATAACAACAGATTGCAGAAGTTGTTTCAGTTTGTTTTGAATACAAATGTGGAAATTGAAAGCATGTACATACAGTGTCAACTATTAAATCATGTGATATTGGGGTGAATGAGAAAAGATGTAGAATGTGTGGGCACGTCTGTTATTCCAAAAGTGAATATCTGTTATTTTGCAATTAGATATCCAGCATTGGGAAATATTAAGCCTTTTGAAAACAAAAAGTTACTAATTGTTACGTTTAATAAGCAGAGGAAACCCAGTGTATTTTTTTAGTAACATGAATTAAAGGAGAGAGAGAAGATACACAAACTATAGAGTAACAGTTAGTTAGAATCCACCAAAAATGACACAGGTATGCAAGCTTTTGAATTCCTATTCAATCAATCAATAGAGCTGGAAGGGACCTTAGAGGTCTTCTAGTCCAACAATCTGCTCAAGCAGGAAACCCTATACCATTTCAGATAGGTGGCTCTCCAGACTTTTCTATAAAAGTTCCGGTGATGGATGACCCAGAAATTCTGAAGGCAAAGCTGTTCCACTGGTTAATTGTTCTTACTGGTAGGAATTTTCTCCTTAGTTCTAGGTCGCTTCTCTCCTTGATAATACAATAGCAAAGTTGGAAGGGACCTTGGAGGTCTTCTAGTCCAACCCCCTGCCTAGGCAGGAAACCCTATACCGTTTCAGACAAATGGCTATCCAACATCTTCTTAAAGACTTCCAGTGTTGGGGCATTCACAACTTCTGGAGGCAAGCTGTTCCACTGATTAATTGTTCTAACTGTCAGGAAATTTCTCCAAAGTTCTAAGTTGCTTCTCTCCTTGATTCGTTTCCAATCATTGCTTCTTTTTTTATAAAGTTTTTTATTTTTAGACAGACAAAGACGAACAACACATGAAACATAAAACCATCATCAATACATATACATATAACATGTTGTTTGGTTACAAACAATTGTGCATCACCGCTTTCAATTATATACAAAATCACAGATTGTCCATCAAGTATACATAGGTACAATTCACCTTATCGAAAGCCTTCTGTGCATCAAGAAAAATCAAAGCCATTTGTAATTTATGTTCTTACAATTGGAACAGATGAATTTTGGTAAGAAATTTATTCAAACTAAACAAATGGTATAATATAAACAAACAGCAAAGATAATGGTAAATGGAGAACTGACAGACTCTATTGAAATAAAGAGAGGTACGAGACAAGGCTGCCCACTATCACCGTTACTTTTTGTCTTAACATTAGAAGTTTTAAACAGAAAGATTAGAGAAGAAGAAGAAATAAAAGGAATGAAAATTTAAAAGAAGAATACAAGCTACAAGCGTTTGCAGATGATTTGGTTTTTATCCTTGAAGACCCATTAGAGACAGCACTCAAATTGTTAGAAAGAATAGAGGAGTACGGAAAAGTAGCAGGCTTGAAAATAAACAAAGATAAAACAAAGATTTTGACAAAGAATATACCATTAAGACAAAAGGAAGAGTTTGCGGAAGTTTTGCAGATCCAAGTTACAAACAAGGTTAAATTCTTGGGGATATACCTATCAGCTAGATGCAGTACTCTTACGGAGGACAATTATACTAGACTGAAGCAACAAATTGGGACTGACTTGATGAAATAGGAAAATCTGCAACTATCAATGATAGGAAGAATCTCTACAATTAAAATGAACATCTTACCCAGAATCTTATACCTGTTCCAGACAATCCTAATCAGATTTGGCAAGGACTTTTTTGAAGATCTAAACAAAATAGTTTTGAAGTTTATCTGGCAAGGGAAAAAAGCAAGAATAAAACTCAAATTGCTACACGATGATAGAACAAGAAGAGGATTGGGCTTACCTGACTGGTAGTTATATTATCAAGCAACAAACCTGATGTGGATTAAGGAGTGGATAACACTAAAAAAATCTAGATTATTGAATGTAGAGGGCCATGATTTACTGTTGGGATAGCATGCTTTTTTATATTATAAGGGAACTAAAGCACATGGTTATTTTAGAAGACATTATATAGGGGAGGCTTTGCTATTAAATTGGGAAAAGGTTAAAAGATTACATTACTTAAAAACTCCAGTCTGGATATCAACCATTGAAGCATTTTCATATCCAATAATATATAAAAAGGAACAAACAGTTAGATATGTTGAAATATTGAATGCAGAGGATGAACTCAAATCTATCCAAGAGTTGAAACAAGAATGAATAGAAATTAATTGGTATTCATATGTGCAGATACATTCTAGATATAATGAAGATAGAAAATCAAAAGGTCTTTACAACAAAATGACTGAGCTAGACAAAATTTTAACAGGTACTGATGAAAAAGTAATTTAAAAACTATATGGATATTTATTAGAGGTCAAACTACAAGAGGAACAAGTTAAAGAAACTATGATAGCTTGGGGAAAAATTTTTGGACAAGGGATTGAGTCAGAGAAATGGCAGAAATTGTGGTCTCAAAATTATAAAATGACAATGTCAACTGCATATAAAGAAAAGTTGTATAAGATGTTTTACAGGTAGCATCTACCCCCCAAGGAGAATTGCAAGAATGTCCAAGAATAAATCGGAAAAGTGTTGGAAATGTCATCAGACACGGGGCTCATATTACCACATGTGGTGGACTTTCACTGAAGTGAAAAGATACTGGACTAAAATTCAAATGTGGTTGGAGAAAATGATATACAAACACATAGACCTTAAACCAGAGATTTTTTTAATTGGGAATCATACCAGAAACTTATAATAAAGACTTGAAATATCTGATTGTAAACATTTTAACAGCAGCTAGAATCATATTTTGCCAATCTTTTTTACATTGTGGCGACCAAAACTGAATGCAGTATTCCAAGTGTGGTCTTACCAAGGCATTATAAAGTGGTATTAACACTTCACGTGATCTTAATTCTATCTCTCTGTTTATGCAGCCTAGAACTCTGTTGGCTTTTTTGGCAGCTGCTGCACACTGCTGGCTCATATTTAAATGGTTGTCCACTAGGATTCCAAGATCCCTACTACTATTGAGCAAGGTACCACCTATACTGTACCTGTGCATTTTGTTTTTCTTGCCTAAATGTAGAACCTTACTTTTTTATCATTAAATTTCATTTTGTTAGATAGTGCCTGTTAGATCTGGACAACGAGAGACAGACTGCGGACACGAAGTGACTTAACAGCTCTTTATTAGTAGTAGTAGTGATCCAGCTTGCTCTGAGGTCGGAGGGTTCCTCTTTTATAGGGATCGGGTACGCCCCTCGACCAATCAGAGGGATACCTGTTTCCCGCTGTAGTAGCGGACCAGAGGGAAGACTTATCTCGATATATGCTAATATCTAACACCCCTCCCCTCCTAGATGGAACGTTGCGGTAGGTAACATAGTCTTTTAGGTATGTGGGTGTTTGTCTTGCTCAGGAGGAACGTCGTAGTTTGGGTTGGTTTGAAGTGGTTGCAGGACCGGGTGCGGGTTGGTTCGAAGTAGTTGCAGGATCGGGTGCTTTTCCTGTTTCCCGTTCTGGAGGTCTTGTGCCTTCGTTGCTCGGGCGTTCAGGAGTCTGTTCGGCTGCGTTGTCTGGGGTTTGCTCTGCTTCGTGCGTGTTGTCTTGTCCCACGCTTGGCTCGCCGGCGTCGTCATTTCCTATGATGGGGCTTTCGCGTGGCTGACTTTCTGTAGACAGGAAACTCTCGTCTTCGTTTCAAAGGTCGGAGTGTGCTAAACGACCCCGAAGTTGATCGATGTGCCTTTTCCAGTTCCGCCCATCTTCTAGTTCCAGCAGATACGATCGTGGACCCGTGATGCCAATTACCTTTGCCGGCATCCATAATGTTCCCCCTGCGTAGTTGTGGGCGTAAACTGAATCCCCTACTCTGAAAGACCGGATTTTGCTTGTAGAGTCTGGGGGGGCCGTGGCAGAGTAATTCGGGTGAAGCCGGTCCAGGTGAGACCGTAGGCGGCGACCCATGAGTAGTTCAGCGGGGCTCCTACCCGTTGTTGCGCTTGGGGTAATGTGCTGAATTAGGAGGTAATGGTCAATGCGTGTTTGCCAATCCCCCGGACCCATCCTAGCGAGGGCCTCTTTTGCGAATCGCACCATTCTCTCCGCCTGCCCGTTTGATGCTGGATGGAATGGCGCGACGAGGGCATGCCGAATCCCCAAACCTGCTAAAAATGTTTCAAACTGCATGGCCGTGAATTGGGGCCCGTTATCGGATACTAGGAGATCTGGCAGGCCATGGGTGGCGAAAAGTCGCCGTAGAACCTTTATGACTGCCTCTGCCGTGGTTGAAGTCATTAGGACTACATCTAGCCATTTTGAGTATGCATCCACAACTATAAGGAAAGTCTGACCTTGGAATGGCCCTGCGAAGTCGATGTGTATTCGCGACCAGGGTGCTTTGGGTTTCTCCCATTCTGTGGCGGGCGCTTCCGGGGGTGCTGGTCTCGATTCCTGGCAGGGGTCGCAAGTGGCCACCCACTGCTCTATTTCTTTGTCCATGTTTGGCCACCATACGTAACTTCTTGCTAACGCCTTCATTCTAACAATCCCCGGATGACCCATATGTAAAGCATCTAATACATTTTTACGTAAAGCATACGGAATAACAACTCGATCCCCCCACAACAAACATCCCTGTAGCACTGAGAGCTCGTCCCGTTTTGACCAAAACATTTTGAATTCCGGGCCCACATTTCCCTTCGGCCACCCCCTCCAAACCCAAGTTTGAACTTGTTTTATTAAATTGTCTTTAGAGGAGAACCTTGCAACATCGTAGGAAGAAACCGGTCCCGAGTCCAAACAGTCAATGAGCAATACCGGTACTTCTGGAGTGGGGTCTGGCAGAATGTCAGGTAATGGACAACGGCTGAGTGCGTCTGCGTGTCCAAGAGTGGAGCCCGGTCGATGAATCAATTTGTATGAATACGCAGCCAGGAAAACAGTCCACCTGGTCATGCGAGGAGAAAGGGAGACCGGAGTGGGGCGGTTTCCCGCCAGAAGTCCCAACAGCGGTTTGTGATCTGTGATCAGTTCAAAATCGCGGCCATAGAGGTATTCGTGGAAACGCTTTACTCCCGCTACGGCAGCCAGCGCTTCCCTGTCCATTTGGCTGTAATTCCTCTCGGCCGATGAAAGAGTCCTGGAGTAGAACGCGATGGGTGCTTCTTTTCCGTCGGGCATCCTGTGGCTGAGGACTGCTCCAACTCCGAAAGGTGATGCGTCGCAGGTCAATACCAGCGGTAGGGTCTGGCTGTATTGAACAAGCAGTGAGTCAGTGGTGAGCAGGCGCTTTACCCCGGCGAACGCTGCAGCTTCGGATCGTCCCCATTTCCATGGTGCGTTCCTCTGGAGTAGACGGTGTAGTGGCTCAGCAACGGTCGCCTTCTGCCTCAGAAAAACGCTGTAGAAGTTAAGTAATCCGAGGAAGGCCTGCAACTCGGTCTGATTTCGTGGTGTGGGGGCGTCCTGGATCGCCTTAATTTTCTTTGAAGTGGGGTGTATTCCCTGACCATCGATTCTATAACCCAGGAATTCTACGCTAGGCACGTTAATTTGGCATTTTTCTTTTTTAAGGCGGAGGCCCTTTTCTCTGATTCTGGCCAAAACAGATCTGACTCTTTTGTTTAATTGCTCCTCATTTGCAGCGGACACCAAGATGTCGTCAAAATAGGGGACGACTCCTGGTATCCCTTGCAAAAGTCGTTCCATGATGCTCTGGAACAATCCTGGGGCAATGCTTACGCCAAATTGTAGCCGGTTGCATTTGAATGCTCCTCTATGCGTCACTATAGTTTGGGCCTCCGCTGTGGCGCTATCCACTGGCAGTTGCTGGTAAGCTTGTGCCATGTCTAACTTTGCAAATACCTTTCCTGGCCCCAACGAGTGCAATAAGTGCTGTACTACAGGCACAGGATATGCGCTCTGTTGTAGCGCGACATTAATTGTGCATTTATAGTCCGCGCAGATGCGGACTGATCCGTCTGGTTTGACTGGGGTCACGATGGGCGTTTCCCAGCGCGCGTGATCTACCGGCTCAAGGATTCCTTGCTCCACTAACTTATCTATTTCTTTATCTATTTTTGGGCGGAGTGCAAAAGGCACTCGTCTCGGTTTAAGTCGGATTGGCGCCACTTTGGGATCTAAATTGAATGATATTGGTTTACCCACATACTTACCAAGACCGGGGCTGAACACATCCTCGAACTCCTTAAAAATCTGTTCAGCGCTGCTGTTTCTCACGGCGTTGATTCCGGTGACTTCTAACCCCAGGGCTTCAAACCAATCAAGCCCCAGAAGGTTCTGCAATGGCGCGCTGGCGATGGTCACGGGCAGCTGGGCTTCGATGTCCTTGAAACGGATGTGGAATGTGCCTTGGCCCACGATGGGGACTTGGTTCCCCTGGTAGTCTCGTAGCAGGACGTCTGGAGCGTGTAGTTGGCTCTTTCTGAGGCTAGGGATAGCCTGTTTCATGGATGCCCATGAAATGATCGTCAGGGTCGATCCTGTGTCAACTTCTAGCTCGCAGGGTGAGCCCTCCAAGAGGACTGTGACTCTCAGCCTTTTTGGCCGCTTAGGGCGGACCTGATGTATTGTGGTGAGATACGTTCGCAACTCCTCTCTCTGGGTCAACTCTATCTCATCGTCAACATCCTGAAAATACTCTCGTTGAGCGTCTTGATAGAACGCTCTTTCAGCTCTTTGTGTGTATTCTCTCTGGGGATACGCTCGCTCAACTCCTTGTGAGTAGTCTCTCTGGGGATACGCTCGTTCAGCTCTTTGGAAATATTCTCTCTGGGTAAACACTTGTGGATTTCTCTCTGGGCGCCCTTTTTGATTTCGCCAAGCCCCTGGGTTAGGCTTCTGTTGGCGGTACATGGGTGGCTGCCGTGAGGCAGGGACTCCGCTCCGGCACACTCGTGCGATGTGCCCAAGTTTGTTGCAGTGCGAACAAACAACGTTCCTGAACCTACAAGTAGACCTGGGGTGATTCCCTCCGCAGCTTGCGCAGGGCGGCAAACGGGATCCGGGTCTCCCCCCAGGCCTCACGTGACTGCTCTGCATCAGGTGACTGTCCTCGAACTCGGGATTCTCGAAGTCGGGGCTTGTGTCCTCGTAGTGAACTCTGGTTTGTCTTGGTGCTGGCTGGTTTACGTTGGCCCCTCGTTGTATGGTCACTGATGATTTCTCCGCTGACTCTGACGCTCTTGCTTCGTTTAACGCTGTCTGTAGGGTTAAATTCGGGTTTGCCAACAGCTTCTTTTGCAAGGAAATGTCTCTTAACCCACAGATGAGCTGCTCTAAGATGTGCTCTTCCAGATCTCTGTATTCGCAGTGAGTTGCTGCTTTTCGTAGGGCTGCAACATATTGATTGATGGATTCTCCCGCCTTCTGGGTCCTCATGTTGAATTCCTTGCGGCAGACATGGCGGGAAGGTTTTGGCGCGTAATGAGTTTGCAGAGTCTGTTGCAACGTCGTCCACGATACTGCCTGTATTGGAGTAGGCGCGGTGAGGTCTCTGGCCGTATTGAAGACTTCCTTTCCGCAGTAGCCGAGGAAGATGTTTTTCTTCCTCGCATCGGTGATCCCCGTGTATTCGTTCGCTTCGAGGAAACACTCGAAACGAATCATGAAAGCTTCCCATTCGTCGTTTGCTGGGTCGAAAGGAGCGGGGGGAGCATGCATCGCCATCTTCTCAGTTTGAATTTGCCGCGCTGCGGTGATCTGAGATGGCTGTCGGAATTACTGCCGAATTCCTGGGCTGGATCAAATCCGGAGATTCTGGAGGTAGCGTTCTTCGTCCTATCTGTCTCTCAATCCCACCTTCGTTGCCAATGTTAGATCTGGACAACGAGAGACAGACTGCGGACACGAAGTGACTTAACAGCTCTTTATTAGTAGTAGTAGTGATCCAGCTTGCTCTGAGGTCGGAGGGTTCCTCTTTTATAGGGATCGGGTACGCCCCTCGACCAATCAGAGGGATACCTGTTTCCCGCTGTAGTAGCGGACCAGAGGGAAGACTTATCTCGATATATGCTAATATCTAACAGTGCCCAATGTTCAAGTTTGTCAAGATCCTTCTGTATCTTAAGCCTATCTTCTGGAGTGTTAGCTATTCCAGCCAGCTTGGTGTCATCTGCAAATTTGATACGTTCCCCATTTATTCCCTCATCCAAATCATTGATGAAGATGTTGAAGAGTACTGGGCCTAAAGCAGAACCTTGGGGTACTCCACTGCATACTTCCCTCCATGTAGATGCAGTTTTATTGAGGACTACATGTTGAGTCTGCCAGTTCCTTCAGAACCCTTCAGATTAGTTTCCATCCATTGTTTCTTGTGTTGCATTTTGCTGCTTTGGAAAATAGGTTGACCCCCTCTTCTTTGTGGCACCTCCACAAATACTGGAATATTATTATCATGTCACCCTTAGTCTTCTTTTCTGCAGGCTGGCCATACCCAATTCCTGCAACCGTTCTTCATATGTTTTTGTCCCTAGGCCCTTAATCATCTTAGTTGCTGTTCTTTGCACTTTTTCCAAAATCTCAACATCTTTTTTGTAATGTGACCAAAACTGGATGCAGTATTCCAGGTGTTCCTATTGGAACTATTGACCAGATGGAAAGATTAAAAGAAGAGGGGAGGCCTAAGGAAAAAAAACGAAAAGAAAAAATATTTCACCACTTTTGTGGTCATGAAATCTGCACCCCACTTTTACAGCCTCTTCCTACTTGTAGATAACTGCAGCAGGAAACTGTTCAACCCATCCCCTTTCTCTGCCATATCCTGGTCTCCATCTCATCCACAACCTGTATCTGAGCCAGCTTTAAAGCATCCTTAGCTGTTCTGGTTAGGGTTTTTCCCCTAAAATGGACAACAAATCACAGCAGTTTTACTGTGGGTATAATTTGATGGGTTTCATCAAATATTTTCTCAGTAGTGTACTCAGCTAACTACTCAGAGGTTGAATTAGCCCAGTTTCCCACCAGCCAGTTTAGGCTGGGGGGAATATGTCACACCACAGGTCCCCTTGGCACTGTTCCAGACCATTCAGATTTGATTAGTCAGAGAATCCAGTTGTTTCAAATGAACTACCAATCTGTGTGCCCCTAAATCACCTGCCAGCGTTCCTAGTCTAGAGATCAGAGAAGAGAAATTGTTTTCCCATCAGACTTCAGAACATGGATTTCTCCCTTGGAGAGCTGGACCAACCTGGATCAATAGCTGGTTGCCCAAAACTACTTCTGCCACATGCTGTGTTGAAAACGTGTAATGTAAGCCATTTTATCTCTGCCGCTCCGCTGGGCAGCCTCTCTAACCACCTGCTCTTCTTTTGCCTTGGAGACTTAAATCAGCCTGAGCAACAGCTGCCAGGTATGTGTATGTGTGCCCCCGGGCGACACGCGCGTGTATGTGTTGAATTTTGAAGCATTCAGAGTGGAAAAGAAATAGACTGTTTTCACCTGTTTTCAGCTGGTATCCAAACTAGGAATCAGCCTAGAGCTCTGGTAGGTCGAGGGCAAAATCCCGATTTGAAAGAAGCAGTTTTGATGCCAAAGTTAGGATGAAACCTCTGCAGCTTGTTGGCTGCTTAAAAAGAGGAAAACTTCAGTAATGACTTTAACAGCCGAATAACTAAGGCCAAACTTAATTTTCCTCAGGGACGATTAGAGAAAAGAAGGCAATATCATGAGGACATGACTTTGCTCCAGCTAAAAAAGCTCGCTCAAAATTGGTTTTAAACATTTTCACAACTGTTACTTTATTAATCACAAATGTCAATGCTTTAAGTTCATTTTAATCCTATTTTAATTGTGCTTTTATTGTTTTTTTTAAATATACATATATTGTAGGCTATTTGTGATTCTTTGAATCAAATATATATTATTGCTCTCCCCCCATCCTCCTTAGCTCTTGTTACCAGTTTATCATATTTCCTGGCAGTATGAATAATATGTTCTTTCCCCTGCTTTCTATATGAATTAATTCTTCATGCTTTTACTGAAGAAAGATAAGGGCTTGATATCAGCTTGCTTAGAAACATGAATATGATTGTCTATGTCTAGTTCTTTCAGTATAAATTATTGGGGGTTGGGGCAGAGGTGGTATCCAGTAGGTTCTGACCAGTTCTGGAGAACAGAAGACATTTTGAGTAGTTCAGAGAACCGGTAAATACCACCTCTTACTGGCCCCGCCCCCATCTATTCTCTGCCTCCCGAGTCCCAGCTGATCCTGAGGGAATGGGGATTTTGCAGTAACCTTCCCCTGCCACACCCACCAAGCCACGCCCACCAAGCCACGCCCACAGAACCGGTAGTAAAAACTTTTGAATCCCATCACTGCATAAACTATTATCAAATACAAAATGGGTGTCTCTACCAATCTTCCCAGTGTTAATATCATTGGAAAACAGCAGCCTAAAGTTTATCCCATCCAAGCCTGTATCTGAAATATTGTCTTGGAAGGAAGAGTGAGTGGGCTTTAACAAAATTTACAAGCCCCAATCTAGTTCAGCCAAAATCATAGCCTCCAGGGGGAAAATAAGTAAAGTATAAAAGAGCATAAAAAGGCACATGCTGAAACAGAATTCCATTTAAGGTCCTGAACAGTTTAGGGCAGGGGTGTCCAAACTTGGGGACTTTAAGACTTGCGGACTTCAACTCCCAGAATTCCCCAGCCAGCCTGGCTAGGGGATTCTGGGAGTTGAAGTCCACAAGTCTTAAAGTTCCCAAGTTTGGACACCCCTTGTTTAGGGCCTCCAGATTTTCTGGGCACCTGTCTTCCAAAATGCAACTGCCAAGACATTAAAACTGCAGAGGGGCATCTGCTCACCACCCCATAGCTGGGGACCGTCAGTGTGTACTGTGAGAATGCAGAAGATTTTTTGTTTTTACTGTGGCATTCCAACCCTGGTGCCTGTGTTGTCTGTTCTTCAGTGCCAGGTGTAGATTTGTCTTTCCACATTTGTATTTCGGATTATTCATCGAACAGCCGTTATTGTCCATGTTGTGGCTATTGCTGTTGCAACTATTTAAAGTTCTATTGAATTTTATTTTATCCTATTATTTTGTGTATTCGTGCAGTGTAGTCCATCCTGAGATCTGTAAACTAGTAGCATGGGCTATAACTTACTTATTTTAATTCAAGAGCTGGATCAAGATCAAAGGATCCGATTTACTGCAACCCTGGCATTTTTCCTTAGGTGAGAGTCTGTTGGCTGGCTTAATGACACCATGATTGGTAAGCATTCAGCTCAATACTTCCCTTTCCTCCAGTTTTCCTCATTTTGGAAAATCCGCTTTTGTCTTGGGAATTTAACCATCCTCTTCTCTCTTAAATGGTGCTTCGCTGGTTTTCAGAAGAGGGTTTTCTGCAAAGTTTTTGTAACTGAGTGTTTTCTTGCCACTCCCCTATCCCTGCCGTTTTTTGTGCAAATCCTTGCCAGATAATTTCCATCAAGCACCAAGTTTCACATACTCAATGATCATTGAATCACACTTCCTTCCAACCCTTTCCCAGATCAGAGATCTACTTTAAAACAACTGGCAAAGTCCACCTATCTGAATGCTAAGACCCATTCAGCTTCCCAAGGCCTCACTCAGCTT
The DNA here is from genome assembly GCF_964273705.1 of Natrix helvetica. NCBI lineage: Eukaryota > Metazoa > Chordata > Lepidosauria > Squamata > Natricidae > Natrix > Natrix helvetica. The sequence goes on along the minus strand of NC_138548.1, from coordinate 212,322,985 downwards.
TAGAGTATAGAACTGCTAGATGGAGAGTGGAGAAGATTAAGTCTCTAGCACCATGATGGCAAACCTATGGCATACGTGCCAGAGGTGGCACACGGAGCCCTCTCTGTGGGCACGTGCACTGTCGCCATCTGCTTTTCTGGTTTCCGGCATGCACATACCAGCTGGCCAGCTGGTCTTCACGGGTGCCGGAATGCCAGAAAATGTCTTGAAAATGGCAAAAACCAGCCAAAAAGCAGGTTGTTTTGGGGGCCAGTTTTCAGGCCAGTTTTCTGACTGGTTTTCAGAGTGCCCGAAAATGGCCTGTTTTTCAGCCAACTGCTCTTCCAGTTTTCTGCACAAACATGTGCACTGGCCAGCTGGTCTTCATGGGTGTCAGAGCACCGGAAAACAGTTAGGAAAATGCCTCGGAAAACTGCCAAAAAACAAGCATGCACACACCGGGCAGCTGGTCTTCGGGGTTTCGGAGCTCTAGCACATACATACAAGCGCATTCCAATTTGGGCAATCGGTTTGCCGAAAAGGTTTGCCATAATTGTTCTAGCATGTTATTTTCTTGTGTTTCAGTGAAGTGTGAGGAGGTCCATATCAACTGCAGGACTTCTCCTGCTCAGATGAATGGCAAGGTCAACCATTGGATGGACAACTAAGATGTGGTATCCACCCACTATTGAAATATATAGTGATGGTGTTCAAGGATAGTAATTAAGGCGTAGGTACTCCAGAATTAATCAAATTGTTAACAAATCTTGGATTGCTCATTTGCATGAACTTTCTTGCCTGGCACTTCTGACTAAAAGGCTGAGTGATTTGCTCAAGGAGTGATTCACGGGCTAGGAACTTTCCCCACCAAGTTGTTCAATCCATGTTTGCTCATCACATGGATCAACAAAGGGTAGTAACTCAGTCTTGATCAACGACTCTCACTTAGGATTCCACATAAAGTACAGCACCTTCTTACAAGAAGGTGCATTCTTGAGAAAAGAGCAAGGGTTAAAACTCCCGGCCCAACTCCTAAACAGGATCAGGTAATGGAGAATTCTAAGAAGAACCAAGTTTCATTGACTTTTAAGTCAAAGCCATTTGACTGGCCTTTCTTGTCAAATTTTGGGACTTAACTCTCCCCTCAGGAAGATGCCAGATTGAGGAGACTACACGTACTCATCATTTCTGCATTCCTCTCCTTTTCTCAAGAATCTGCTAACAAGATTGCCAGGCAGATTGGTGGGAGAAATATCTTTTCAACCAGAGGCTTTCGATATTACCCGTTCTGGGCGTGTCCACCCACCACTTTGAACATGGTACTGTCATTCCTAGAGTATTCACAACTCCGATCTATCGCAAGCTGGCACAAAGCAAGAGGAAGTGGTAAAGTTGGGTGGTTTGCTCAAGCCTGGGAAGGCATTTATTCTGGTACTCTTGCTGGCACTAAATGACACACCAGCGCTGTGGGGGTGGATGTTTAGCAAACAGTGCTTTTACAGCTGCGGCTAAGCTATCTGTTGAATCTCCTCCTACGACAGGCCTAAAGGCAGATCCTCTAACCCAGTGATGGTGAACTTTTTTGGCACCGAGTGCCCAAACTGGAATGCATGTGCATGTGTGTGCTGGAGTGCCGGAAACCCGAACACCAGCTGCCCGGTGTGTGCGTACCTATTTTTGGGCAGTTTTTCAAGTTGTTTTCTGGTGCTCCGGCACACATGAAGACCAGCTGGCCAGTGTGCATGTGTGTGCAAAAAACCGGAAGAGCAGCCATTTTTCGGGCCATTTTCAGATGTTCTAAAAACCAGCCAGAAAAATGGCCTGAAAACGGCACCAGAAGTGGCCTGAAAATGGCTCAAAAATGGCCTGAAAACTGGCCCCAAAATAGTCTGTTTTTGAGGTGTTTTTGGCCATTTTTCAGGACATTTTCTGGCACTCCAGCATCCACGAAGACCAGCTGGCCGGCTGGTCTCTGGCACATGCATGCGCACTGGCCACCTGGTCTTCCAGTTTCTGGCATGCAGGTGTGTGCAAAGCTGGCCGGCATGCATGTGCGTGCCGGAAGCCAAAAGATCATCCTCTCGGCACATACATGCGCACTGGGCAGCTGCTCTTCCAGTTTATGGCACTTCCGTGCACATGAAGACCAGATGGCCAGCACGTGGGAACCTGGAAGAGCAACCGGTGATGGCTTGTGTGCCCAGAGAGATGGCTCTGCATGCCACTTCCAGCCCATATGCCATAGGTTCTCCATGACGGGCCTAGAAAATCTGTACAGAAAAGTCTGTACATCAGCCCAAATAAAATGGGGCACTAATACTACCATTCACTAAAGCACCACAGGGGTGGCAGGGGATCTTGGGCAAGAACCTGGTTTGGGGGGAAAGCAGTTTTTATTCTTTCTGTCTTCTCGGCATGTCTCTAGTCCAGATTTGCTTCCTATGGCTGCAGTTAATATGGTAGCAGTAACACTGCACCTTCTGACATTTTTCTTGAACGATGAGCAGTAGACCCCGGTGGTCTTCCGATGCCTAACTATTCTATAACAGCATTAAAATAAATCCTCCATCCTGAGGTATTACTATTGAAATGCACAAATTATAATAATCAGGAATGCAGCAATGAATTTTTCTATAGAAAAGTTGTGACAAATGTTGCATCCCCAATGTTTAGACTTCAGATTTTTTTTCTTATTCTTGGGGGGGGGGGTTTCTACATCTTGAGGGGGGGCAGGGTCTACATCTTTCCAGTTGGGGAGGCCCATTGACATTCTAGTAACAAAACCCAAAACCTCAAATCTCCTTGTTTCCAATTTAGTACATTCGCTTAAAGGAGTACTGTAGGTGGATTTCCATAAAATCTCTTTGAGTAGAAACAGAAAAGCTAACAAGATAGGTATTTTTCCATGACCAAGGAGGTTTGCATTTCTTTAGGAATGCTTAACTGCAGTACAGAATGCTCGACTCCACAGTGGCAGATAATTAACATGGTGCGTGACCTCTAATCAATGACGTAGGTTTCCATGTCACCTTAAAAACGTAACCCTGCCAGATTCTCAGGTAGTACATCTTATTTATTTATTTATTCATTCATTCAACTAATATGGCTACCCCTCTAATAGAATGCAACTCTGGGTATCTAACATTGGACAGAATTTTGTAAAAAGCACCCCAGGCAACAAAAATAAAAACATGAAGTCTATCGTATTCAGATCTATAACCCTAAACACAGGCTCACCTACCACTCTGGCCTAATGCTCAAGGGAAAAAGAAATATCAAGGAATAGAGTTTTCCTGATGGAATTGGCCAGCAGTGCATTCCAGCTGTTGACCAAATCTGGTAAATCCCACAACACTGTCTTATGCTCTAGGACAGGGGTGTCAAACTGCCAGCCTGCGGCCAGGATGCTTCACATGCAGGCAACGCCCATTCCAGCTCCATGAAGGGGGAAAATGTCATGAAACGTCACGTGATGGCAACATGACATAGTGAGTTTGACACCAGTGCTCTAGGATATCAAACCATGTAATAGGGGTGCATTAATACTATCCATCTCATCTTTCCTATTATCTATTCCTGTAGCATCTTATGACTATCATTTTGGTGTTTGTATCTTATGATTTATGTTGGTCATTTTTATTTAGTATCTCATGACTTGAATTTGTATCTTATGATTTATAATGATTGTATGGTATGATGATGATTTATCATTTGTTGCTTGTATGTACATTGAGAACTTATGCACCGGAGATAAATTCCTGGTGTGTCCAATCACACTTTGCCAATAAAGAATTCTATTCTGTTCTGTTCTAATAGGAATGCTCAGTTACAATACTCTTCATTCAAAGCAAGATTTGTGAAGAAGTTATATAACGTCATTATACATAGCAAGACATGATCTGATTAAAGAGAATAAGAAAATTGGAATGATCTTAACAGGCGTACTTCATCAAGATGACCATGGAGCCCAAAAAAACAAAGAAAACACAAAATGTAGTAAACAATAATTCTCACCATATTTTTAAATCACAGTCAAAATTAAAAAGTCAAAAGTATCTTATACAACAAAAATTATATTATTAAGGATGCAAGTACTATATGTAATTCTCAACGGATAGGAAAAAAGGGATACAATATTTATACTGGATTTTGTATATGTACCAAACAATCACTATTTTTATTATGGGCATTGTGTTTTAAAATATTATTAAACCTCAGATAGTGACTTAATAAGTGGAGGAGTTTTAAAAAGAATGATATTCAAAACTTGATGACTGGATAAATATAAACCACACGATTGAGGGAACTAGGTATGTACAATCTAACAAAGAGAAGGACTAGGGGTATTAAGATAGCAGTCTTCCAGTACTTGAGGAGCTGTCAAGAGAACAGTGGGGTCAACTTACTGGTATTCCACGCCCACCAAGCCAAGCCCACAGAACTGGTAGTAAAAAATTTTGAATCCCACCACTGGATGGTGGGCCCTAAACTAGAGTCTCCTGCTTGAGTAGGGAGTTGGCAAGAAGACCCCCATGGTGCCTTCCAACCTTATTATTCTGTAGTCCAGGTTCTAATAAGAGCAAGATTAAAATATTTCTTCCTTAAATTTCCTAGTAGATGCCAGAAATATCGTACAGAGGGAACATTATTGTTGGGTTGGATCCAAAATATGATCCCACAGAGGACTTTTTTCATCCCGCAAAAGTTTCTGATCCTGCAAAACGTCTCACCAATGGAATGGAAGGTACTGTGCTGATAAGCCCCTTCCGGCAGCCCCTTATAAGCCTGAAAAATCTGCCCAGAAAATTGCCAAAATTGTATAGGAAGGTGAAATGGGTAAAAACATTTTCTTTTCCTTCTTTCTATCTGTAGAAGCATTTTGAGCAAACTCTGATTAAGGTATGCTGCCACTGATGAAAGTATTCAGATCTCTTCCAACATATTCATTGCTATAAACTGCAAATGTTGTAATGGAAGATTGTAGGAAGTGGCCATTGGAGTTGCTGGTGTACTACTCCTAGTAGCTAAAATAATCATAGTGACTGATGAGGGATGCTGGAATATGCAGTTCGGCAATACCTGGATAGTTACAAGTCTTCCAACCTTATTATAATTCATGTAAAGAAAGAATTTAAGAACAACATGAAAATACCATCCATCAGGTACTGAAGATGTCAATAGCTCCATAGCAGAAATTATACTTCCTTTTCTTCCAAATATGCTTCCAAATGTTGTTTTTAAAAATACCTGTGTAAGGGGTAATTTATTGGTTCTTAGGAGGATACTCTGGAGCAGGGCTCTCCAATCTTGGCAACTTTAAGCCTGGAGGACCAACTCCCAGAATTCCCCAGGCAGCTTTGCTCAAAGTTGCCTTAAAGTTAAAGTTACCAAGGTTGGAGACCCCTGCTCTAGAGCAGAGGTGCCAAACCCACATCCCGCAGGCCAGATGCATCACATGCTGGCCCCATCCCCGCCTGGTTTAGCGAAGGGGGGAATGTGATGCCTCTGTGACAATGTGAGTTTGACACTCTTGCTCTAGAGCATATTAGATTTTGTTCGAAAGTTTCCTTCTGATATCAGAGAAATGCCAGGCACAGAAGAGGAAATCTAATATCAGATACTCCTTCCAATAATTCCCTTCAGAAACTATCAAAGTCAGGTCACTTTGGCTTTAGAGGAATCATTGAATATGTTGGATTTTTCTTTTGAAGCTCAATCAAGTGCGTGTTAGATCGGGTGAACGGATGAGGCAGACTCAGGCTTCAGTAACAACAGCTCTTTATTAGATACAACTATGTACAATCCAGTGAAGTTTCTGTCTGGCAGCAGCCCTTTTATAGGGCTCTGTCAGACGTTCGACCAATCAGATTTGAATGCTGTTCCTGCCGGAACAGAGGACCTTAGTGGAAACTACTATTCTTATTCTCAATATGTAACAGTGAGGGTCCTTCATGCTTATTTTGGTAAACAAAAACAAAACATCAACTGCACATGTTATATATTCTTGTGTTGTCAAGCCACAAGACATTGGCTGAAATCTAAGAAAATCTCTTTAGATAATAGGTTCCCAGCCTTTTCCTCTTTCCTTAGTACTCTGTTTGATCAGATACTCCAGGGGTTCCCATCCCCCAGTCCATGCACCAGCACCTGCCTTGAGCATGCCAGCACGGGGTCACACAAACAAAGGAAGTCCCATTCGCAGGATGCAGGCAGCATGCAAAACTACACTCCCTCTGGTCCACAGAACAATCTCGCTACACAGAACTGGTCCCAGATGCCCAAAAAGTTGGGGGCTGCTGAGATACTCCGTTCTTCTTTTAAATGTCAATTTCTCATCTTTCCTTTAAAGGAAAAGCTCATTTTAAGGATTAAGGAGTGGTAAAACAGATTAGAAGTTGATAAAAATTATGCAATATTCTGTTCTGTCCCTCCACTGGTTCCAATCTGAACCACAAAGGCAGCATTCTCCACCCAGGATTTCCAAACACCCATCAGAGGAAGTTTCAGCTAGAACTTAATGCAGTAATATAATGTGGGTGGTAAGATGTGTGCAAGATGACCAGATAACCATTCAGCATCTACTAACCTAAGCTGTAGGAAAGTGCTTGTAGTCACCACAAAAGCCAACGTTAAAAAAATGATACAAACAGCGACAATAATTGGAAACTGAAAAATCTAGCTACGCTGGCCAAAAGAAGGAAATAGCTAAGTGCTGAATACAATATAGCTTTTGCTATAGCAGAGTAATAAAGTGATTTCTCTCTAGCTTTGCATGGAATGTTTGTGTGGCTTTTTGGCCCCACGCAAAATCACATAGAGGAAGACTCTGAGATCATACTCTGTATCTTGTACTTCTTTCCAAAGTATGTTGGATGTGTCCCCATATCTGCTACAGAGATTTCTAGTCTTCTAGAGGAGTTTTAGGGGTAAAATGAGGTCTATAGAAAGGTAGGAAATCTGTTCTACTGAATACAGTCTAAACCTGTGATTGCGAACCTATGGCACGGGTGCCACAGGTGGCATGCTGTCCCTCTCTGCGGACACAAAGAGCCATCGCCCCAGCTCAGCTCCACCATGCATGCACACATGTCTCCCGCCAGCCAACGGGTGTTCAGGTCTTTGCCACGCATATGCAGGGGCGGGGCGCATGCAGGAGATGTGCATGCATGCATGGGGGTGGGTACATGTGCGGGGGTCTCACGTGCATGCATGGATGAGTCGCACGTAGGGGCAGGTCATGCATGTAGGGGGTTGCACGTGCATGCACGGGGGTGCATGCGGGGGTCATACATGCATGCTTGGGGGAAGGGCACACACAGGGGGACAACTACATGCACCAGGGGGCGAGGGCACGGAGGGTGGTCGGGCACACATTGCATTACGGGTTCGCGTGCTTTTGGCTTGCAGCAACAAAAAGGTTAGCCATCACTGGTCTAAACCATACATTTATCAACAGGAAAAGCTGACACACACATAGACTTTTTTTTTCTCCTTTTTGTTAACTACACATTACAGTAATTCTTGGCAACGCTGCCAGGAAGTTTTTAGAGAATTAAATCTTAAGTCTCCATCTGAAAAGCAGGCTCATGATGCAAAACAGTAAGGTGGAATAGTGGTCCTTGGTACGTTTCAAAACCTACATTTGATGACTAAATGAATTTACTAAATATTCATGATTTTGCTTCTTAAGATCAAGTATTGATTCTGCCTGACACCACCTTATGCTGCAATGAGGAGCATTAGTTTTTATTGAATAAACACTTTTATTTCTGCCACCAATTTGTGTGGAGTTGGTGGGAAGGTTTCTTAGGATCGCAAGACAGGGAGAAACCGGTGTGACAGCCTCAATAGAAAGAATACTATAAAATCACACACATACTTTGTAAATCTCTTCCTATAGCTGGAAACTGTGTCTTGGATGTAAGAGGAATAGAAGCACTTCAGTCTAAATCAAAACAAACGTATGAAAATAAAATCCATAGGCTTCAAGAAGCTACAAATGTCTTCCTTGCTTTTTCTGCAAAAACCTTAAAAAAAACGCTCAAGTGAAATTATGGAGTTTCCAGACCACAGGCCTGCGGTTACAGAACAAAAAATCTTGCTCCACTATAGTTCTACAGAAATAATGTTCCCTTTCTTGGTGGCTGGGAATCCCAACCCACCAGCCCTTATTCTTTCTCCCTCTTACCCTTCTAAAGCAATGCAGCTCAAAGATGTGATTTCAAGAACCTCCCCTCCCCACCCCTGCAGGATGCGGTCTGCTAGGATTTCCCCTGCTTTTTAACTGACAGCTCATCAATACATGTAAACGTTCAGCGTTTAACCAAAATCTTGAAGCCTCAGACCATTTTTAATCCGAAGTGATACAAGCTGTGAGAGTGTGATCTTAGCTGACAAGGAAAAGCCCTTGCTTCAGTTGTGCAGGAAGTACGTTCTAATTTAGCATCTGAAACTAAAACTCTGTCCATTCCACTGCCAAGCCATCAGAGAAAGTAAGAGATATAACTATCAGAACATGAGTCCTGATGTCATCCAAGATATTCCAGGTTCCTTCCCCCCCAAAAAATGTTTTTCTAAATATTTTATATAGGTAAAGGTAAAGGTTCCCCTTGCACATATGTGCTAGTTGTTCCTGACTCTAGGGGGCGGTGCTCATCTCCGTTTCAAAGGCGAAGAGCCAGCGCTGTCCGAAGACGTCTCCGTGGTCATGTGGCTGGCATGACTAAATGCCGAAGGTGCATGGACTGCTGTTACTTTCCCACCAAAGGTGGTCCTTATTTTTCTACTTGCATTTTTACATGCTTTTGAACTGCTAGGTTGGTAGAAGCTGGGGCAAGTAACGGGAGCTCACTCCGTTACGTGGTGGTAGGGATTCGAACCACCGAACTGCCAAACTTTCTGATCGACAAGTTCAGTGCCTTAGCAACTGAGCCACCGCGTCCTATTTTACATACAAAGCCGTAAAGTAGGGGTAGTCAACCTTTTTATACCTACCGCCCACTTTTGTATCTCTGTTAGGGTTCCTTCACTACAGTTGTGCAGAGGATGAGATTTTAATGAAGAGTTCTTATGCTCCACTATGGCTAATCATTCTTTTGCACAGCTTTCAGCCTCATCTTCTTTAGGACGGAAAAAAATGGAAGCAAGAGACAATTAAGATGGTTTGTTTGGCTTTGTTTTAGTGTGCAATTCCTTCAATAAACTACAGTTAAACAAGTCACAGTGGGCACAATGTCCCAGCGGTTAAAGACCCTGAGCTTGTCAACTGCAAAGCTGACCGCTTGGGTTTAAGATCTGACACTGTGCAACTAGGTGAGCTCCCGTTTCTTGCCCCAGCTCCTGCCCACCTAGCAGTTCGAAAGAATGCAAATGCAAGTAGATAAATAGGTACCACTTCAGTGGGAAGGTAACAATGTTCTGTGTGCCTCGGCGTATAGTCATTCTGGCCACATGACCACAGAAATGTCTTCCAAGGATGCTAGTTCCCTCGGCCAATGAAAACAGACATGAATGAAATGAAATCAGAGATGTGTGAAATGAAAAGCGAAGTCAAGAACGACATGCAGAAATTAGATAATAAAATGGAAATTATATAACAAACTTTGGGAAAAAATGAATAATCAATAAAAGCAGTAGGAAAAAGAACAGAACAAACAGAGATGAAGATAAACCAGGTTGAACAACAAATGAAAATATCAAACAAAAACTTAGAGGAATCGCTTATTCATATGGAAATGGACCGTGCAGCTGTTTTACCTCAGTTTTCAGAATGTGACGGAGGCAAAAGATGAAGACTTAACAATGATAATGTCAGGCCTAATAGCAGAGATACTAAATAGAGATGAACAAGAGATTTTAAATGAATTGGACAACATATATAGTGTTAGTACTAACTATGCTAGAAAACATCGACTGCCCAGAGAAGTGCACATCAGGTTCGCAAGGAAAAAAGTAAGAGACATAGTATATAAAATAACAAGAGACGAACCAATGTTGTACAAAGGGAAAGAGATATCAATACTAAAGCAAATTCCACGAAAAGTGAGAGAACAAAGGAGAGAATACCAGTTCTTGGCGACACAATTAATCAAGCAGGAAATACTATTTAGATGGTTAATACCAGAAGCGATGCTGGTAACATGGCAGGAGAAGAGGATCAAAGTAGACAACTTGGAGAAAGCACAGGAACTATACGAGCAACTAATAGATCCGGAAGAGAAACAAAACAGTAAAGAGGAGATAGAATATAGAAGTAAGGAGGAAAGACAACAAAAGGTAACGGAAAGAAAACAGGGAGGACAAAACAGGGAAGAGAAAGAACAACAGAAAGAGGAGGAAGTAAGACCAAAAACAAGAAGCCAAAAAAGAAACTAGAGTCAACAAAAACAAAGATAAGTAGAGAATTAGGAGAACGGAGGAAGAAATCAGATTATTATCAGTAAATATTAATGGATTAAATTCATCAACAAAAAGAAAACATATTTGGACAAAATTAACAAAACAAAAAGCAGACATAATATAGCTACAGGAAAACATATCAAACAACAAGATACAAAATACTTGGAATGCCCAAAATTAGGAAAACTGTATACAGCATCGGCAGAAGAAAAAAGAAAGGGGTTAGCAATATACGTTAAAAGATAGGATAAAGACAAGTTTAATATATGCAGACCCAAAGGGAAGAATATTAATAATAGAAATATGGATAAATCAAAAACCAGTACTGCTGGTAGTAATATATGCCCCAAATGAAGACCAGAAATTTTTTAATAAAAAATTACATGAAAAAATTAGAGAAATTGGAAGGAGGAACATTTGTATAATAGGAGATTATAATGCCATAGTAGATAGTAAAAAAGACTACGTAAGTGACAAAAAACTAAAAATAAAAAAAATACTACCAATAACATGTTTTGAGATGATGGAGGAGTTAAATCTGATAGATATCTGGAGAAAAAGGGAACCAGAAAAAAAACAATTTACTTTCTACTCCAATCCACACCAATCGTGGTCACGGATCGACATGGCATGGATGAATGGGGAAATTGGGGCAGAAGTACATAAAATTGAAATACTACCAAATACTTGGGCAGACCACAACCCCATTAAAATAATTTGGAAAGGGGAAAAAAACTAGATGAAGATGGACGTTAAACCTGCAAATACTAAAAGAAAAAGAATTTATTCAAAAATGTAAGAATGAGCTGGAATTATTTTTTAAGGAAAACACAAAAGAACAGACATCAATACAAAACTTATGGGGATACTATGCACGGGGAATCATTATAGCATACTCAGTCAAAAGAAATTTTAAAAAATGGGCACAACAGAAGAGATTAGAGGAGGAAATTAAAAATTTAGAAATACAACTGCAAAACAAGCCACAAAACGATAAAATTAGAAAGGATTGGATGCTAGCAAAACACAAATTAAATATACTAGCCCAGGAAGAAATAGTAAAGGATTTAAAATTAACAAAACAAAACTTTTTTGAGCAAGCAAACAAACCAGGGAGGTGGCTATCATACAGATTGAGAAAAGAAAGAGAGAAAAGATTAATACATCAACTTCAAGAGGAATCCCGCGAATTACAATACACAATGGAAGGGAAGAAAAAGATTATACACAAATACTTCGAAAAACTATATAAGGGGGAACAAATAGATGATAAACAAATAAAAGAATACTTAAACGGAGAAGAAACCCTGTCAATACCGGAAGACATGAAAGAAACATTGACAAAACAAATAAAAGAAACAGAACTGAAACAAGCAATCCTGAAACAGAAAAACAATAAAACACCAGGCTCAGATGGATTCCCAACAGAATGGTATAAAATAATGGATGATTTGAGCGAATCAATAGAACCTTTGATGCTGGAAATGTACAACGAGGCATTGATGAAAGCAAAAATACCACACTCATGGAGGGAAGCGCATATCACGTTAATACCCAAAGAAGGTACAGATGGGTGGAAACTAATCAAGGAGAGAAGCAACTTAGAACTGAGGAGAAACTTCCTGACAGTTAGAACAATTAATCAGTGGAACAGCTTGCCTCCAGAAGTTGTGAATGCCCCAACACTGGAAGTCTTTAAGAAGATGTTGGATAGCCATTTGTCTGAAACGGTATAGGGTTTCCTGCCTAGGCAGGGGGTTGGACTAGAAGACATCCAAGGTCCCTTCCAACTCTACTATTGTATTGTATTGTATTGTATTGTATTGTATTGTATTGTATTGTATTGTAAACACTCAGTGTGTGAATGCAATCAGAAACGAGGATGGATGTGGGCATGAGCGGATTATGTGTTTACATGAGAGAGAGTGATTGTGTGCTACAGTTTTGTCAATGTTGGCTCTAGCACTTTTGCATGTGATGGGAGAAATTTGTTTTGTTTACCTTCAATACAAATTGGTTTAATATTTAATATTAATGAACTATTAATATCAATAGATAAATAATATTAAACTGTTTAATTTTGCAGTTTTGAATCAATAATGGAATCAAAACCTGATTACAGTTTTAAATCTCCATTTCTATTTTTTAGAAATGTACAAAATGTAGATTTTAAGGAAAAGTTAATTTAGAAAACACACACATAAAAATAGCTCTGGTTTTCAGCAGTTTTAAATAAATAAATAATTTGAAAATAGACTACATAGCTTGTAAAAATGAAAACTGAAGAAAAACCAACATTAATACATTTGTGCATTTGCACGCAATACCTCCCTCCCCCACCACAATCATATTTCCTGCAGATATTTTTACGCACACCTGAGAAATGGTGTATACGTTTTCAGACTGATCGAGATGAAGTAAAGGGGTATGAAAAAGCTAGTTGCAAGCTTCTCCATTATTAGTGAAAAGTGGTTCCTTACCAGATCATGGGAATGCTGTTAGACAAATAATCTCCGTGTTAAAGCTACCTGAAGATGGTTCTAATGGGAAATAGTTCAGTTAATAGCTTTTTTTTAAAAAAAAAAAATTGGCCCTCTCTTTCAAAAAGACTCACTGAGGATTGTGCTTGGAAAAGAATCACTTTCAGTTGTAGGCATCTGCCAACTGAAATGCATGTTGGAAATGTGAACAACATGAAGGGACTTTTTATAATGTATTTGTGGACATGTACAAAAACTAAAACAACTATATCCACATAGATACTTTGAGGATTTTAAAGATTAATAACCAATTGAACCCAGAATTTTTCCTTTTAGGATTAGTGGATAAACATGGAAGATCATTTCAATATATGATCCCAGCAGTGAGATTACTATATGCACAGAGATTCAGCACTAGCCACTATGGAGGAATGGTTGATGAAGTTGATAGATTTTGCTGAAATTGATAAATTAACTTATTTGATTAGAGAAAAGACATCTGCATTTATAGTTAACCGGATGCCTCTTATAGACCTTTTGGGTAAAAATGGGGGGGAAATGAACGTATGGTTTTGATGTTTAGTCAATATAAATTATAGGAAGAAAAGGAGTACGACGTAACCTTACAGAAGTTACATATATATTTGTACTTATAACTGCTGTGAAGAATATTGGAAGGCACTTCTTTATACCTTTTTTCTTTTCTTTTCTTTTCTTCAACTTTTCTTTTCTTGCACATTTCTTGTTCTTTTTTCTTTCTTACATTCTGTTAATTTGTCTTAGCTTTTCTCTTCTTGTTGAAAAGTTTTAATAAAAACTACATTTTTAAAAAAGGAAGTCTGTCCTAATTGCAGGTAGTCCTCCTCGACTCGCGGCAGTTCATCTGGTGACCGTTCAAAGTTACAACAGCACTGAAAAAAGTGACTTATGACCATTTTTCACTTATGACCATTACAGCCTCCTCATGGTCATGTGATTTACATTCGGATGCTTGTCAACTGACTCACATTTATGACGGTTGCAGTATCCCGGAATCATATGATCCCTGTTTGCAACCTTCTGAGAAGCAAAGTCAATGGGGAAACCAGATTCCCTTAACAACGGTGTGACTAACTTAACAGCTGCAGTGATTCACTTAACAAACGTGGCAAAAAAAGTTGTAAAATAGGGCAAAACTCACTTCGCAAATGTCTTACTTAATAACATACATTTTGGGCTCAATTATGGTCATAAATTAAGGACTACCTATATAGTGTAGCTTGTCACAACACACAATATGAAGGGATTAAAGGTTGCTGACAGGTTGCTTCACTGAATATGAAAAATTTGACACAGCTATGACAGGGCGTGTCACTGTAGTAGTGTATTCTTCACTTCACCCCTTCAGGCTAGCCAACAGCTACGTTTGCCTAACTCCAATGTTAATTTTTCTTTTTCTTTTTTTTCAATTCGCAGAGACTGTTTTAACATATTCAGAAATAGAATTCTTCCAACTGCATTCTGTTCCAAGATAGACTGTACCTTATAATATTGGAACTGTGCGACACTAGCAGACAAAACTGACCATCTTGGACTGACCACCATTAAAACTGACCCCCATTAAAAGATGCTGAATGTATTAAAATTAGGCAACAAACCAATCGACCAATTTTTAGATTGCAACATCTCCAGCTGTGAAGCCATTTCCTACTAGGCTTTCTCAGAAAAGGAGACAGCTGAGAAGGTTCCTCAAAACATGTAATAGTGAGTAGTCATCTTTTTGCAGAATCATACTACATATATGCCTATAAATACTTTCTATAGATAAGGAATTGAAAAAAAAAAGTCAGAGGCGGTGGTTCACACTGCAGTAAGCAAATCAACATGTTGTTTTACTATTCGGAAAATGAAGCTATTGCACAACAGGCCAAAAAAATTAAAAATGACGCATGTAGGGCTTTTGGAAAACGCTAGATATACTTTAGGTGTGGTCCCATCATTTATGAGGAAGGACGAGGTAGGATACCAGCATCCACATTATACATCCTCAGGATAGCCATTTCATTCATCTTTTTGGTGCTAAGGACAATAGCATTGGGGCTGAAAATACATCATATAGAACCATGCTGATTAAGCACATTTTAACTATGGCCAGGCAATGATTATTATTATTCTGAGCCAAAACTCCAATGAACTTATTTTAATGGGGAAAAAAAATCTCATATTCTAATACCTGACTGTGCCTGGTGGCCCCGGGAACAAACAATACTTCCTTCCATGTAGGTGGAAGACCTATGTTAAGATATTACATTTCCTTTTTTGCCTAAACATCAATGATGGAAGAGTGTCCAATTTTATAAAAGTAATGTGCTTTACATCCTCAAAACTCTTAATTCCACAGTGGAAAGCCACTTGAAATATCAGTTTTAGATTTCATTATTGAAAGTCAACTTTAAACAATTTTTTCATGCCGTCCTTTTAGGATCTGGTGCATTTTAACTGTCAAGGTAAAAGTTATTAATGAAAGAAGTAGTTAAAAGTGGTCTTTCCTTCTAATAATGAATTTTTATTTATTACACTGTAAATGATCTCCACTATTTTAATGACAATAATTATAATTTTTAGTAATCTGAACATTTAATATATACTAATTTATACATCTATTTAATCTAATCTATAATCTATACCGAAAATCCTGCAAAGTATCAACTTCTTTGGATTGGGGAAAGGAAATTAATCACTTAGTTTTACTACTTCTACAAATCACACAAAGGCATTTATTTTTGCTTGGTGGGCTTCTGATCGTCTATGGACACCTCAAGTAATGAAATATCTTAAAATGTCCCATCTCTGTACTTCTGACCATTGAAACTGGACATACTCTTTATTGTTATATTTTAAAAATGATATTGATATATTTTATTGTATAGCTCTCAAAATAATGGCAAGAGAGCTCTCCTTTCTTCTAACAGGAAGATAGCCCAGTTAATATTGCCTCCTGGTGGTTCAGATTTCCTTCCACCTAATTAATCTGAAATTAGATCTTCCAAACAACAGGAATACTTGTGATCTTTAGCATTCCAGCTATACACAGAGGATTAGGGGCCGGCTTCAAAAATTGCAGCAATGGGTTCACTGCCCCATTGTTGGGTGGGCATGGCCATGATGGGCATGGCCTAGTTGGCCTCCTGTACCATGGGGGGGGGGTCACCCTCCCCAGGCTCCAGGTGCTTTCCTTGAGCCTCTGGGAGGGAGAAAACTGCTTCCCCCAGGCTACAGAGGTCCTCTGGAGGCCGGAAACAGGCTCGATTCTGGACTTCCGAAATTTCTGATAGGCCTATTTTTCGCCCTCCCCGAGCCTCTGTGTGGGCCCTGCACTTACCTGGCATGATGAGCAGGCCACGTGGAGACTCCTGAGAGGGGAGCAGAGGGGAGAGTGGGGTGGGTGTGGCCAGCCAGTGGTGGCATTTGAGGGTTAGCTCAACTGGGCAGAATCCTAGTTAGAAGATTAGCCAAACCTGTGCAAACCCCCAGCAGCCCATCCCTGCAGAGGGCTCTTTCTTATGTAATATTAACTGCAGCATAAATGAGACCCAAAGACCACGTCCAACATCCAGCGCAAAGCCGAGGCCACCTATAAAACTGTCTTTAGCTATCTCAGTTGGTTGTGTTTTATTGTTCCACTGACATAATTCTAGCCATGGGCACAATCTAGAACACTAGTATAGGAAATTCTGGGGGTTGAAATCCACGCATCTTAAAAGTCACCAAGGTTGAAAAACACTAATCTACAACACTTCATAGCTGATATGATCAGGAGTTTGATCTTTGGATCACTTGAGGCTATTGTAGGCATACATAGAAAGAAACACATACATCCCTGGTTACTGAGAGAATTGCTCTAAATGGCCATTTTTACTTGGTCTGCTGAATAAGTTGGATGCTTGGCTTCCTCAGGGGCATCTGCCTTTCTAGTGTTTTCTGAATGCTTACGTGGGATCCTTTTAACCAGAGATTTAACACTCTTTGAAAACAGCACTAGATTTATGTTAATGGAATGGAATGGAGTGGAGTGGAGTGGAGTACTATCAGGAAATTTCTCCTTAGTTCTAGGTTGTTTCCCTCCTTGATTAGTTTCCACCCATTGCTTCTTGTCCTACCCTCAAGTGCTTTGGAGAATAGTTTGACTTTGACCCCCTCTTCTTTGTGGAGCCCCTGAGATATTGTAACACTGCTATCATGTCACCCCTAGTCCTTCTTTTCATTAAATTAGACATACCCAATTTTCAAAAGCTGTACAGAAATTTGACATAAACAGAAAAATTAGCTGGGATTTGGCAGGTGTGCATTGCTGGTTCTGTCACCAATTTCAGATTTTTTTTTCTGTGACACAAGATTTTATGTGGCCATATTTTTTATTCTGTTTACAACCTGGATTGGATGAGGTCACTTTCCACATCTCTATGGCATTTTGCTATTATCCAAATTACTTCCAGGACATAAATGGTATAGGGTCGCCTGCTTGGGCAGGGGGTTGGACTAGATGACTTACAAGGTCCCTTCCAACTCTTTTATTCTAAGTCTAAGAAGTTCTAAGTCTAAGGTTTTGATGGCCACAATCACCTGCTGATCACAATCACTGTCATTCCCTTACAGAATTAATCAAACATTCTTTATCATTCATCCCTTACAATTTATCCTGAAATCTTCCTGTATGTCTGAGTGTGACCTCTAAGCCAAGTTATATGACATAGGTTGAATGCTCTTTCAGAAGAGCTTTAGACCAGGGGTCGGCAACCTTAAACACTCAAAGAGCCACAAAGGTCCTAGCCGAAATCCCCCAGTTCAATTCTGGAGCCGACCGGAAGTCCGGTTCCCCCACCACAGAGTCTCCTCCTAGTGTGGCATCCTTTTTCCTCTGCCGACTGGATGTCCGATTCCCCCACCATAGTCTCCTCCTAGCAAGGCATCCTTTTTCCTGTACCTGTCCTAACTGAAAATCCTATCAATTGTGGAGCCAACCGGAAATAGGGAGCTGCAGCAGAGGGATGAAAGAGCCACATGTGGCTCCAGAGCCATGGCTTGCTAACTCCTGATCTAGACTCATGTTCAGAAATAGCCCAAATGATAGGTTAGCAGAAAGCAAGTCTGAGTCTGTAGTTCATGAACCAGATTCGGATTAGCAGGTGGTTAAATGAGCTGTTCTTAAGTATACACCTATATTCTCCTATCCTTGCCCCACCACATAATAAGGACAGCAATTGGTGGTGGTTTCTCCTGCTAATAGGTGGTGGAAGAAAAATCAAACTAGCTTGTCATATACCATAAGGGCAGCGTCACTGTCTGTCCTGATGAGGTAGTATTGAAAAAAAATATCCTTCTGGGTTCAGTTCCAAGTGGGGAAAAAGACACTGGATTCATGGAAGTTGCTTGGAAAGAAGGTTTGTTGATGAACAGGATGACATGAGGTCCTGGGCAAACAGGGAAGAGATGCTGAGAGTGCCTGGGTTTTATGCCCTCTCTGGGCTTTTGAATTTGAGTTTGTATTCTGATTGGTTGTCAGACTCCCATAGGGCCGTGCAGGAATAACTTTGTAGGTTGTGTAGGTTTGAGTCCCAAGCTTGGTTGAGCCTTGCTGGGTGATGTAATCTTCCTAGGTGCCGTGTGGTGAGTTCTGTTACTAGATGGTTAGAGGGCTAATCCCAAGTTTGTTGGATCTTGGGTGAGGGCATTTGCCTATGAATAGATTTAGCTGTCGTCTTACCCCTTAAGTGTGGACATCTACTGTGGGTTATTGAGGAGGGTGGGGTCTATTAAGAGTGAGTCTGCTTCCTGCCTAAAAAACATGTTTCTCCATTTCTTGTCCAGGGAAATATAATATTTTGCTTTTTTAATATTTCCTAGAATGTTTCTTTTTCTAGGAGAGGCGTGGGTGCTGACTTCCTACAGTAGAATGGGGCTTGGCAGTGCAATTTTCCATCTCCTGAAGACCAGAAGAAACCTCTTTAACTCATCTGTATGACTGGGCCCACACAGACACAGTGGTATAAATGTGATTTCCCCCCCCCCCCCACTGTGTCTTATATGGACATGAAATTGAAAAGATCAAACCTCACACAGTTCCTTAGAACCAGCTAGTGTTACTCTGAATTACTTCCCAAGAATCACATTGCAATCTTTAGGGAGATCTAGTTCAATCATGTGTCACTGTCATTTTAAATACTCTGGGCCTCCAGATCCAGTATTATTTATATTCTGATTGCATTCATTGGTATCATTGCAACACGGGCACAACAAACATAACTTCTACATATGACTAAGTCTCCAGATCCATCTTCTGGTTCCTTCTTTTACTAACAATTAGTAATGGCAAATGGAGGTAAATGTCAAATATTTTTAGATTGTCTCCCACACCAAAGGTCTAATGTTGCAAGCCAAAAGAACAGGCTAGTGCAATTGTATGGCCTAAGCTATCATGGAATAGAGACCTATTCATCAAATCAAATCAGACTTTTTGTAGTCTTATACGTTCATCTCAATCATCTTCCATTACAGGATGCAAGTTGGCTAACCTAGCAGTTGTCCGTTTGCATATCTACTGGGGTTCCCAAACCTTTTGGTTGATGCACACATTTAGACTTTTGAAAGTAAGTTGTCTGGACAGAAGTGGCTATTGCAAATTGCAAAATGGCTACAACAGAAGGCAGAAAGTCCTGCTTGATCCCAAAGGGTCTGCCATAGTGAAGAAATCCAGCCTCCACTTATCCTCTTTTATTGTTTTTTTTCTACCTAGGCCAGCTTCCAAGGAAAATTCTGGGACTGCAGCCACCTTACCACAGTGAGTTTCTAAGACTATTTATAAAGCTGATGCTGAAAGCCATTCTTAGAAATAGAAACGGGTAAAACTGGAGAAAGGTGTTTTGTTTTGGTGTGTGTAAGTTTTTAATCATTTTTCAAAAAGTGTGTGTGTGTATAGGTAGGTGCAGATCTGTCTGTCTGTCTGTCTATCGTCTGTCTGTCCGTCCGTCCATCCATCCATCCATCCATCCATCCATCCATCCATCCATCTATCTATCCAGTTGGTAGACGGTGCTTTTAATGGACACCAGGATTTGGTGTCAAGGATATTCCACTGGGGATCTCAGGATTTGATCAAATCTTCTGAACTTTAGCAAACTTTTTGTATCATATGCTGTCAGGGTTTTATGAACCAGAGGTGGGTTGCTGCTGGTTTGGCCCAGATCGGGCAAACAGGTAGTAATGGCGGCGGGAGGCTCCACCCACCTCCCCGGACGCTTCTGCACATGCGCAGAAGCGGTGCGAACACATACGAACATGCACGGGTCCCCAAGCAAACCAGTAGTAAAAATAATAGAAACCCACAACTGCCCTAAACTATATTGGATATGCCAAAATGGGCACACCGAAGTGTCCCTACATCTAAACAAATCCTTTGAAATGCTGTGGGTGCTATTCTTTTCTTCCTAGGCCAAGAAGGAGACCCCTCTGCTGTATATCTCCTCCTGGATACACAGGCGGCAGTACTTCCTCCCATGAGAAGGTTAAAGGGGGCAGCCTGTGTTTGTCTTTGCATGAGGTGTAACCGTGTGCCTGTGACACCAGCAGGATTTATGAGACCCCATTAAAGCTATGAAGATCGTACTCCCTGACAGAGAAAAACAGTTGGTTAGGAAGCCCTGGGGCTCCTCCTGGGGCATACCTGGTTCCTAGCTTCTGCTTCCAACTTTTCCAGGCCTTTCAGGGCCATTTCTCAAGTGAGTTTTGAACAGGGTGATTAATGCTTCTCTGCTAAGAGCAGAAGGCTGTGTTTCCTTGGCAGGAGCATTCCCCAGTTGAACTGTTGCAAAGATTGAGCTTCCTTCCTCTGACTAGGAATGAAGATATCATAGCCTCGGTTCTCTCCCTTACTGCCCTGCTCCCACAAAGGATGCTACAGACTGGGGGGAGACCGGAAATGATGCTCTGAGGGAAGATGAAATGAGGTATTATAAGCTCACATGGCACTTTATAATACTCCACATGTGACTTGGAATATCTAGGCATCAGAAAATCTCCATGTACTCTAAGGTCAAAAAATGACAATAATAATAAATAAGAATTTGTTTCCTTTTCATCCTAACCGAGCTGCCTGAGGTGACTACCTCCATCTGCCTAATGATAGAACTGACTCTGATTTTCTGGCAGAAAATCTTTTTCTTTTTTTTTCTTTTTTAAAATAGTTTTTATTAAACATTTTCAAGTTTAAAAAAGAACAAGAAAAAAAAATACAAAAACAAATACAAAACAGATAAAAACACAACATAACAAAATAATACACTTTTCCAGCTTCCCATATCAGCATGTATATTCTGCTTTGGTAGTTTACTATTCAATTATTGCCTTCTTGTAGTTTTCAACAATTCTAATGGCAATGTAATAATTATATTATAATATAACAGTCTAGTGCATATAATCAAATTTTACCAGGCTTTTTCTGTTTACGAAAATATTCAGAAATTGCTTTGGGTCTGAAACAGGCACACAAGATTATTACCTGAACTTTGTTCAATTCAGGAAAAATAAGCGTTGTACGGCCACTTGTTAAGTTTGGCACATTTACAGTCACAGAATTGGCCCCTCTTTAATCTGTATCAGTCAGGCTGCAACTAGAATACTGTGTCCAGTTCTGGGCATTGCTTTTTAAAAGGATTCTGACTAGTGGTTAGATTCAAATTTTTTTACTACTGGTTCTGTGGGCGTGGCTTTGTGGGTGTGGCTTTATGGGCATGGCAGGGGAAGGATACTGCAAAATCCCCATTCTCTCCCCACCCCACTAACCTGTTTTCCAACTCCATTCTCCTGTTCAGGGTAACAGAAGAAGATCAGCTGAGAGGCTGGGAGGTAACAAGGGCAGCCTATTTGCCAGTTCTCCGAACTACTCAAAATTTCTGTTACCGGTTCTCCAGAACCTGTCAGAACTAGCTGAATACCACCTCTGATACTGACAAAATGGAGTCTGAACAGGAAAGGGAAGAGACCAGTGGTGGGTTACAACTGGTACGCCCTGGTACGGGCGTACCGGTGCCTGCCGGAAGCACCAGGTACTGTTCCGGTACGGTGCTCTGGAGGGTCCACCCGCCCGCCCATGCTCCTTACTGGTATTTGAGCTGTTCGAGGCTTCCGCACATGCACACAGAGCATGTGGTGCCTGCGCAATGCTCCGTCGAGAAGCTGAAGCATTGCGGAGGCATCATGGAACATCGCAGGTGGTAAGCACACATGTGCATGCTGCGCGTGTGTGCATGCATGCTGCACACGTTCATGTGGTGGATGCCCAACCCCGTTGCACCGTACCGGTTGCACCGGGATCCGGAACCCACTACTGTAAGAGACGTTAAGATATAAAGGCCTTGGAAGGAAGAGCATATGAGGAAGAGGTGAATATATGGAGAGGAAAATGGGAGAAAATTGTCTTCAAGTATCTGAAAAGCATCTAATGGAAAATTTGGAGCAAAATAATTCAGAGTTGTTCCAGAGCACAGAACAGTTTAAATTGGGAGGAAGTAGATTTTACTTGGAGATCAGGAAACAATAAGTAAGGTCTGTTTGACAGTGCGACACAATGCCTTGGGAAGTGTTCATTTAGTTATTTGTTAGAATCCTGCCTTTATTATTGTTGCAAATAACTCAAGGTGGTGAACATATCCAACACGTCTCCTCCTCCTATTGTCCCCACAACAAGTGAGTTGGGCTGAGAAAGAGAGTGATATGTTGGACTCCCAGTTGCTGGAAGTACTTAAACAGAGATTGAAGGCCAAGGACCTAAATAACACTTAACAGTACTTAAACAGAAGTTGAATGCCAAGGATGCTTTAGTAGTGGTTTTCTTCATTGGGTAGAGGGTTGAACTAAATGGTCTCTAATGTTACTTCCAATTTTCTCATTCTATGAGTCTGTACTACACTCTCCAAATAACTTCTTAAGAAGGCTGCATTTTCACAATTTGCCAACCAGTTGCAGCTAGACACTCTTCTGTTGTTGTAAAAATAGAACAGCTCAGCCAATAATGCCAACAATAAGTTGCTTAGTACCACCATTATTACAAAATAGCATAGCGTTCAGATTTTCAGCCTACATTAAGAGCAGCTGGCAAATTCTATGGAAATGTATGAGGTCATTTAAAAATAGCACATAAACTCTCTTTTATTACCAACCATACCTGGGACTAATTGTATTTGCACAACATGCTTACTCATAATTTACTCATGCTTACTCGTAGCTAATTCGATCATGGGTTATTCAATTTTCCCAACTTCTTACGCTTGCATCAAACACTGAATCATAACCTACTTTCATGGGCAAGCAAGCACAAGCTAGCCCCGTAATTTGCTAACAGACAAATGATACAAGCTAACTAAAAGAAGATTGGCCGCTTTGTGCTTAAGCTGTCATCTAAATACAATCTCCATTTTTATTTTCGGGGTAAGGTTTATCATATTTATCTTAAAAAGATAAAGGCTTCCCTTGCACAAATGTGTTAGTCGTTCCAGACTCTAAGGGGCGGTGCTCATCTCCATTTCAAAACCGAAGAGCCAGCGCTGTCCGAAGATGTCTCCATGGTCATGTGGCTGGCATGACTAAATGCCAAAGACGCACAGAAAGCTGTTATTTTCCCACCAAAGGTGGTCCCTATTTTTCTATTTGCATTTTTACATGCTTTCGAACTGCTAGGTTGGCAAAACTGCCGAACTGCTGACCTTTCTGATCGACAAGCTCAGCATCTTAACCACTGAGCCACTGCGTCCCTATATATTTAATCTTATATTGAGATAATTGGGTCTACCTTGCTATTAGGTTTATACTGACTGACAGCAATTCTCCAGGTGATCTTGGTCATCGCTACTTTCCTAGTTAGACTATCTTGGTTTCTTTGATTCAAATTTGCAGCACAATTCTAACCATACTTGCTTAGAAACAAATACACTGAGCGTCTTTTTAGAAGAGTGGTTTTGTTGTGGGACACACAGCTGATATTAAACAAAAATCAAAAATCCTTTTGTGAGTCTACTAAAAATCATCCAGGAATCTGTTAGTAGGGCCTGACCCATTTCTCTGCCCAACTTTGTGTTACGACAAGATCTCTAAAATAACCAATATTTACCCTCAACGGTGAATAATGTCAGAGTTCCAAGTAACACCCCCAACGAAAGAAGACTCCGAGGCTTGAGGTTCCTCAAAGTTCCATTTTATTAGAGATGTCATATTGGCACATCTGGGAAAACCCGGATCTGAAAGCTTCCAGGTTTTCCCTACCCAAACAAAAGTTCAAGTCCCAGCCCAGCACCCACACGTCCATCACATGGCCCAATTAGGCGCCGTCCCAACTGGAGATGCCTCCCAGTCACACCACTCCAAGTGCAGAGTAAGATGTTCTTGACTCTCTGAGAAAGGAATGTTATTTTGACTATATCTATCCCTCTCCATACAATCCCCCCTCCCAATTTCCCACAGCATTAAATGTGGCAGGTCTGAAGGTCCAATGCAAAAGATGACTTCCAAGCCTGAGAAATGGAATATCTATTATTGATAATTTTGTGATTGTTGTGGTTGTTATTCATAGTACCAACAATTAAGGTAGCATTTATTAAATTATTTTCATATAATAAATGTTTGGGGGTGATGAACAATCTGAAATTTCATGAAGGGATTGATAAACTGTGCCCAGGAGAAAAGAGATTCTTTAAGATGCTTTATAGGTAGAATTTAAAAATGCCTCTTGCAATAAGTGTTTTTCTTTCCAACCAATTCAGTAAATCTCTCATCAATTGGAACATCATATGAAAAGCATGATCTATTTCACATAAAATCATATAAAGACAGTTATATATATCCCTGCCATGGAACATTGATTTGGCATAAGCAGGGAGATGTTAGTTCTTAAATCTTTGTAATTTTTTCTTGTGACTGATAGACTTCTCAAACAATCATGCCCTAATTCATGTTTCCAAACAAACATTTTAAGTGGAAGTTATGTTTATTTTTTGCTTCTTTTTATTTCAGTAGGAACATTCTTCACAGCAGTCAGCAAAAGGAAGTTGTAAATTCATTTGTAGCACAAATAGAGGATGGGAGGAAACAGAAAGGGAAGTATTTCTCCATTGTTACCCATGTCATCTGATGAATCTATGCTTTCTAAAGGATCCAAAACAGTCTCCTTAATCTGGAATATGCAGAATGCCAGGGCTGCATGCCAAATGATTTCTGAGAAATGTAGTCCTAGCACTGATGATATTACCTAGCTTGGTAATGAAATGTCTGCAAGAAAACCATCAGCCTCAGAGAGCACCAAGGACCTTACAGTTCAACCCTGAGCTACATATATTCTCTTCTATCGGATGTCGTCCTATCAGATCTTCAAAACACAAGACTGGAAAAAGCTAATTAATATCTCAGTTCCATTCTCTGGTTTGGAGAATGCAGTGAAGAGACCTGAATTCCAATACAGGTAGTCCTCAACTTACAACCATTCGTTTAGAAACTGTTTGAAGTCACAAGGGTACTGAAAAAAGTGGCCCCGGCACTTGAGGCTGTTGTAGCTTCCCCATGATCGTGTGATGAAAATTTGGGCACTTGATAACCAGCAGGTATTTACAACTGTTGCAGCATTCTGGGGTCAAATGATCCCATTTGTGACTTTCCCAGCCAGCTTTGACAAACCAAAGCTTGTCGATCAGAAAGATCAGCAGTTTCGCAGTTTGAATCCCTAGTGCCGCGGAACGGAGTGAACTCCCGTTACTTGTCCTAGCTTCTGTCAACCTAGCAGTTCAAAAGGACATTAAAAAATGCAAGTCTGACAGGGAGCCATTGAGAGGGGCCATTCTTCCCCCTACTCCCATGCCCATCATTCGTGCCCTCTCGTTTCCCCCTCCTATGCACTCTTCTTTCCTGTTCTGTCTACGATCCTGGCACATTGCCCCAAATCCATCAGGTGCTTCCCCATTGGGCCACTGGAGAGCAAACGTCACAGCTAGCTTTCCAAAGGAAGCTATGAAGGAACTGACATCACAAACAATTGCCGCTCTAGGACACCACACTTGCTCTCCTTAATGGCCCAGGTTCTCCCTTCTCCCTCCCAGGACATCACAAACAGTTGCTGCTTTAGGACACTGCACTTGCTCTCCTTAACAGGCCAGGAGATCCAGAGTTATGCTGGAACACACACATACAGACACACATGCATGCGCACACACACCAGGGGTGTATTACCCCCCTCCTCCCAGTATTTGTTTCCAGAGGGTAAATCATCTGTGTACCAAGTTTGGTTGAAATTGCTCGAAGTGCTCCACATTTATGCTGGAACATATATACATACATACAGCCATTTTTATATAGAGAGAGGAAGGGAAAAGATAGGGAAAAAAAGGAAAAAGATTCTATTTTCCTGGGATGTATAAAGCAATAACGGACCATTTCTCCAGAAGCTTCTTGCCTAACATTGAACAAATCAAGTTTCCATAACTTCCTCATATCTAAAGCTTCAGGTTTTAAAGAGACCAAAATAGGAGTGTTGTGTCTTCTACAAAACAATTTGGTAACTCTTATGTACTTCAAAGAAGCATGCTACATTCTCTGGAAAATTATCTATTCTAGGCTACTGTACTTAAAAACTGCAGTAAAATCTGTGTATGTTTTATATTATCTGATTGATTCTCCTTAGTGTCTTTTCCCTACACTTAATGAAGTTTCTTAATTTAAAAGCAAGCTAGATCTTGAATACGGTGCAGGTTTCTGATAAAGATTTTGCTGTTATCTACAAATGTCAACAAAAATAGTGGCAATTCAAAAAAAACAAGCTGAACTAAATGATTGTGTGACTGACTAGCAAACAATTAATCAGTGGAACAGCTTGCCTCCAGAAGTTGTGAATGCCCCAACACTAGACGTCTTTAAGAAGATGTTGGATAGCTATTTGTCTGAAACGGTATAGGGTTTCCTGCCTAGGCAGGGGGTTGGACTAGAAGACCTCCAAGGTCCCTTCCAACTCTACTATTGTATTGTATTGTATTGTATTGTATTGTATTGTATTGTATTGTATTGTATTGTATTGTATTATAGTTAACATCTCTCAAATTAAAAACCTGTAGACCTTCAAGTCTCCCTAGTCAGGAACTTAGGTTGAATCAGAGGGCATAATGAAAAAAAAATAACAATAAAACATTGCAAGTAGGCAGCTGGATGATTTTTCACAGTCAGTATCTACAAAGATCTGCACATCAAAGTCATATTTTCTCTTTTGCTTTGACAAAAATGGTCACACATACATACACGCGCAAAAAATGCATTCTGCTCAGATGACCAGTACTGAAGCAACATCGTTATAGGCATCTCTATATGCAGTAAGCCTGCTGAAAATTATTTTTCACACATAAGGAAACAAACATTGACACTTAAGGCTTTTACTTTTACCCAGCCCTAGCTTTCAGCTTTGAAACGTGATTCCACATGATCCCAACATTAGGAATAGGCAGTAGGGAGTAGGCTATAATATTTCTTTAGTTGATTTTTTTAAACACCATGTTGAGCCTATTTTACTAGTTTTCCTTTATGTCCGTGTTGTGGCCCGCCAGTGGCCAGCGGAGCTGGCAGCAGATTCAGACAGTGAGGAGGTTGGGGAGGAACATGGGCCAGTCCTAGAGTTGGGGGAAGGCTCTGATGAGTGCTCTGTGGCAGAGATGCAGCCAGGGCCATCTGACAGTTATCAGCTGCCTTCTGAGTCAGACATCAGTGAGGCAGATGAACAGCTGGAGCCTATTCCCAGTGTGCTCATGCACAGAGTTACCAGATGAAGGGAACAGCTAAGGAACAAGGGTCGACTTGGGAATAAGGCCACAAGTAGATGGTGAATGGCCCTTCCCATAGGGAATAAAACAGGAGCGAAAGGGGAGGGGTGTTTGCAGGAGACAATTACTTCATTCCTGCATTCTTGCCAAGTATTGTGGGGTCTGAAAGATACCAGCCTGGACACTCTCCAAGCTTGAGAAAGGTCAGTAATTGTGAACTATCTTGAAAGACTGAGAGAGGAAAGACTTTGCAGGAGAGGAATTCACTGTAAATTAAATAAAAGGGGTTTATCGGGACGAGGACTCACCTTTGTGCTGCTGGGGAAGCCTAGGTCAGAACAGTTCCATCTCAAAATGGTAGAAAATGGGAACCTAAGGGCACAGATAAACCTCCAAGTGGCCTCAACAACTCTGAGAAACAAGGCTGACAATCACATGACTGCAAAGAAAATAAATCCTTCCATTCTCCACCATGCAATCAGACTGAGGAAGCTTCTTGGATGAGAAGTTCTAGCAGAACAAGAAAATCCAGTTGTCTTTTGAAAAAGCACCTTTGGGACAACCATGATCTGGATGACTGAGAATCTCCATAGACAGATAGAAAACCAAATTTTGCCAGTCTCGGGGTGGGGGTGGGGAGGTTTTGTGAGTTGGGGAAAAGAGGCTTGAGGACACGTAAAACCAATTTCATTGTATTTATTTTGTACAATGACAATAAAGGCTGTACTATACTGTATTGCTGCTCGCCCATCCCTGCAATGCAATCTATGAGTGAGAAATGTATTAATATAAGTGAATAAGTAATATTGACAGAATGCTTCAAGAAAAGAGCTGTCCTGATATTATTGTACAGTTTTATGAAGGACCATGATTAATTACTGTTGTTAAAATTATTAACAAAACACATTGGGAACATTTTGTCCTTGTGTCCCAAATTGTGCATTTGAAATGCACATTTTAAAATGGGGAAAGTGTGCAAAATACTATGGAACAAAAAGCAGAAGGGCGAGTCTGTTGCATATCTTTCTCTTGTTTCCTGGAATGTATGAAATCTGGTTCAAAGGA
Organism: Natrix helvetica; assembly: GCF_964273705.1. Classification (NCBI taxonomy): domain Eukaryota; kingdom Metazoa; phylum Chordata; class Lepidosauria; order Squamata; family Natricidae; genus Natrix; species Natrix helvetica. The sequence goes on along the minus strand of NC_138548.1, from coordinate 212,294,244 downwards.
GATGCTCATCTCTCGGACTTCCTTTTTCATTTGGCAGAACATCGTCCCTAGCATCAGGCTACCATACTTGCCAATTCAGAAGAGAGAGAGCCAAAGTATAATTAGTTATTTTTATTTTAGCCACTAGCTGCTAACCTGGAACAAATCCCCCTTACTAGAGTGAGCCCCCTTGTTTTTTATAAGAACCAATCTCCCTTGCCAGAGGGAGTACTGTGAAGCTGTTACCATGGCAATGCCACTGTGCTGTACAGTGGAAGCCATTTTAAGGCACAACAGGCTGTATCTTAATAGAATTTGAATCCAAAATGCACACTACACTGTCAAAAGCACTATGATTTGACACTATAGATATAATTCATTCCTTTTCATTTCAGCAGCCCAGGCATTCTAGAATTATGCTGGAACACACCCATACCCACACCCACCCACATGCACCGAGGGGTGTTAGGGGTATCTTACCTCACAGTATTTTTTTCCAGAAATTAAGTCATCTGTGTACCAAGTTTGGTTGAAATAGCTCGAGGCATTCCAGAGTTATGCTGGAATACACACAGACACACACACACACACACACACATACACAGGCACGAACACATCCACAGAGAAAGAGAGAGAGAGAGAGAGAGGATATATGAATCTAGCAAATTCTGGGTTGATCCAACAATAACTCTTAAGCAATCCATGGACATGTGAACCTGGCCAGTGACAGTTCTTCTCAAGGCCCGTTGAAGCCAACTCTGGAGTGAGTGTGAGGTGGGGGGGGGGGGGAGACTGGTCTGGGGCCAAAATGTTTCTTCCAGTGACTGAAATGTTAAATCTTGAGGATTCTCTGTAGACCATATTAAGCTTGCAAGCTGATGCCATCACCATATCATACTAATACACTTACTGAAGAGAGGTGCCCTCTGTACAATGTGATCTATATGTCATTGTATATATACTGTATTTACCGTAACCTGTATATTGTAACATTGTAAACATAACCTGTTTAAGGAAAACAATGAAGTGTTTCCTATAACTTTTCCCCAAATCAAGTAGTTTTCGGAAAAGGACTTCCATAAAACATAAGATCTGTTTATGGAGACTTCTACTAAGCCAGTAGAGGCTTTATACCAGCAGCTTTCAAACTGGAATCAAGAATCCTATAGGAGCTATCAAGCCCTATGCAACTGGCTGTCCTCAAGGTCAGCAAGCTAAGCTATTGATGGAGAATCAACAGCTTGGCTTGCTGTCCTTAAGGACAGTTTGTGAACTACCGTAGTTGCATAAGGCTTGATATCTCCTATAGGATTCTTAATGACAATACTACCACTTGTAACCTATGTATTGCCTTGATGACAATACTATCACTTGATGGCAATACTACTGCTTGTAACCTATGTATTGACTTGATGACAATACTACCGCTTGATGACAATACTATCGCTTGTAACCTATATACATACACATATACATGTACATACATGTACATATATAATTTTATTAAAGATTTTTCAAAGGAAGCTAAAACTAATATAAAGTAATATAAAATAAGAAAAAAGAAAAAAAATCAAAGTGCAGGAAAGAAAAGGTAAAAGAAAAATAGAAAAGAAAGAAAAAAGATACGAAGAGGTAGTTTCTGATCTTCTTTACAGCAGTTATAAGTACAATTATAAATTTATATCCTTATTCTATGGTTATAACTCTCTTCTTTCTATAATCTATCGTGTCAAATCATCAAAACCATAAATCAACATTTCACTTTTTCTATTTCACAGAAAAAGTCTACAATTTTTTATTCATTCACCAAGCATGACAAAATGTCATTTATGTTGATCCCATTCCCAACATAAATTTGTAGTGTCTTTATTCATTCTAGACAATTTATCAGTATATTATTTTATAAAAATTCTCTTTAAAGCTATAATAGTATAAATTTCAATTGCATATTTTCCCATTGTTCCATCTGTATATTATAACCATTTTAGCCCATTTTATCTAGTAATTACTTGTTCATCATTTGTAGACAATTCTATTTCAAACTCATTCTTACAATGTTCAAACTCATACATTCATTTATCTACTTTAAATATTTTTAATAATTGCAAACCATCGATAATAATATCCCTCTACTACCAGTTTTTCCTCTTGGTTTTATTTTATATTCTCCTTAATAAAATTCTATTATCTCATGATAACTTAGCCTTTTATGTTTGCCTATTATTTTTTGTCTGCAACATGTTTCTTGTGCTCGGATCCATGGAGGTGTTTTCAGGCACAACTTGTGTTCGTGTCATCTAAAAATGATTTCAGTTTAACATGAATCAGGAACAGCATAGATATTTGATTAAAACACTACCCTCACCCCTCATTCCACCTTAGGAACTTCTACTGCCACTTCCATCTGAAATGTATCCAAAAATAACAGCAATTTGGTGGAGTCCTATCCAAGCAACCTAGATTATAAAAATAAAAATAAAAGGGAAAATGTTTCAGTCAGCCTAGAAATTCTCTTGGGCCAGGCAGTACCTTTCCCAGTGCCTCAATATAAACAGAATAACAGACTTGGAAGGGACTTTGTAGGTCATCAAGTCCAACCCCACGCCCAGCACAGGACCCTACACCAGTGATGGCTGACCTTTTTCTAAAGGTGTGGCAAAACTGTGTGCATGCATGCTATCGCACATGCGTGTGTGCCCACCTACCTGCACAAGTGACTCCCACCTGCACATGCATGAGCAACCCCCCCCCCACCGTGCATGTACAAGCGACCCCACATGAGGGGAGGAGTTTCACCCACCCCAGGCTGTATAGTCTTTCCTGAAGCCTGGGGAGGGTGAAAACGTCCCAACGGCCCAACTGGAAGTTTGGGAACAAACTTCCGGTTGGCACGTTGGGCCTGTTTTTCACTGTCCCCAGGTTTCAGAAGCTTTCCTGAAGCCTGGGGAGGGTGAAAACAGTCTTCCGCGGGTCTTCAGAAGACTGAAAATCAGCTGGCCATTGTGCACATGCGCGCCGGAGGTGAGGGCTGCCAAGGGCTGCTATGCCAGCAAATATGACTCTGCGTGCCACCTGTGGCACACGTGCCAAAGGTTCGCCATCACGGCCCTACACTATTTCTGACAAATGGCAGTCCAATCTCTTCTTGAAAGCTTCCGGTGATGAAGCTGCCACAACCTTTGAAGTCAAGCTGTTCTATTGGTTGATGGTTCTCACTGTCAGAAAATTTCTCCTTATTTCTAGGTTGAATTTCACCTTAATCAGTTTCCATCTATTATTCATTCAGGTGCTTTGGAAAATAGGTTGATTTCCTCCTCTGATCATCACTGTATTAACAAATCCTTTTTCAATATTGTATATATATATTTAAAAAAATATTATCTAAGATGCTTGATGAATCAATAGATTCATCAGATTCCTTTAAAAAATTGTTCTGCAATTGCTTAGACTATTTCTCATACATATTTGCACCATCAAGGGCTTCTTCAGGAGAGATACAGATGGTGAAAGTGTTCCCTGAAGGTAATTTTTTTAAAAAAAATCTGAAGATCACTCAATCCTCCCATCCTAGTACTGTAAAAATTACAACATCATAAGAAGGCTTAAGAGATTCAAATCTGGTGTAAGGCAGAATTTCTAAACTAGGTGCCCTGCAGCAATTCTGGTCTTACGGTATGAAGAATGGGAACTGTAGCACAGACACACCTATATATATATCAAATGAGGAAAGTTAGCCAAACGGCATAAGATTGTTCAGAATACTTCAGATGAGATTTGAACTAGAGATTTTCTACAATTTGGAGTTGCTCTGTCTAGCATAATTCAACATAAAAGGTAAAGGTTCCCTTCGCACATATGTGCTATTCATTCCTGACTCTAGGGGGCGGTGCTCATCTCTGCTTCAAAGCCAAAGAGCCAGCGCTGTCCGAAGACATCTCCATGGTCATGTGGCCAGCATGACTAAATGCCAAAGGCACACAGAATGTTACCTTCCCACCAAAGTGGTCCCTATTTTTCTACTTGCATTTTTATGTGCTTTTGCACTGCTAGGTTCATCAATATGCAATCCCAATATTTTTGTGCAGTAGTAAATTCCACAAAGTTCAATGCTATTTCAATACATAGACATGGGGCTGAAATCTTAATGGGATTAGAACCAAATACTTTTACTTTCAATCAGAAGCCTAGCCTGAGTAGATTTCTTCGTGCTGAAGATACAATAGCAATAGCACTTATACCGCTTCACAGTGCTTTATAGCCCTCTCTAAATGGTTTACAGAGTCAGCATATTGCCCCCAACAATCTGGGTCTTCATTTTACTCACCTTACAAAGATGGAAGGATGAGTCAACCTTGAGTCTGGTGGAATTTGATCTGCCAAATTGCAGGCAGCCAGCAGTCAACAGAAGTAGCCTGCAGTACTGCACTCTAACCACTGTGCCACCGTGGCTCAAATTTAATTTAAAAAGCCCTATTGTCATTAGATAATTCAGCTGTATTGCAGTCATTACCATCACCCACAGGGGGATTTCCAGACCCCCAACAAGGCTTTGATTTTATGCTACTCCATTCTAGTTGTCAATTACAGGTCAGAAATTTTCAAAATGTTGCCAGTAGCCCAGACTAAATGCTAAAAAGGGTGGGTGTCCTTTTCATCCTTCACAGGATAAATTCTAAAGTCTGCCAGTGTTCAGAAGATGGATCTCTAATCAATTGGCACCATTATTCTACCTCCCACAAGGAGGCAGCAAACATTGCCCAGAGGGCAGCTCAGGACAGAGAAATCCACAGCATCTGTTTGGCTGTGTTGTCTTTTGCAATGGGCCTTGGAGGGCTTCACAAATACTTGTGATGTTGAAACCTGACCACAGTTTCCCCTTTGGCCAAGTGGGTGTTGCCCAGAGACCACAGAACCTGCCATTAGGGGGGAAAATAACTCCTTCCTTGCTTCATTGGGAAAAAGACGAGACCAGAAGTGAAGCTGCTTACAGCCTGTCTTGGTTGGGGGATCTCTTCCTGATCTCAGCTCAGAATGGAGGCTTCAGGGGATAGGTGTAGAAATTAAAGGAAAATATCTTCTCTGTTTGCTACTGGAAAAGTTTTTAAACTTCAGATGACATAATATTTTGCATATCTTTGAGGCTTGGCAGAAAAGTCAATTGCCCCGCAGAATTTCAATTTGGATGGAAGAACAATCTTGAGCTCACTTTGGGATTCCTTGCTTGCTAAAAGAAAAATTGAGCCAGGATGGTTTACCCTTCTGTTTCTCTCATCATTGCTGCTTAATCATGCAATAGGAATATCCCAGAAGAAGACACTGCAGCACATAAACTGGAAACTACCCCAAATTCCCCGTTTGGAATCTCAGCCATGAACTCACTAAACTAGGTTGTCTTAAACAAGCCTTTGTTTAATAATGAATAATGGCTAATGAATAATAATGATTGATCATTTTGAATGAATATTATTCCTCAGCCTCGAGATGAAAGTAGAGAAAGTGTAAATGGTGAACCCATTATTTAAATCTACGGGTGGTTAACCATGATTGCAGCTAAGGTTTAAAGGCCATGCTTTGTATATATACTATTCCCAGAATCAATTTTACTTATTTTCAGCCAAAAGAAAACTCACGAAAGGAATAATGTGAAAACCTGCCATGTCCGAAATTCCAGCAAGCTACTGCCTTAGGCACGTAGACCAGGGGTGGGAAATATGGTTCTCCAGATGTTGATAAACTATTGTTCCCAAAAGTCCCATTCAACCTGATCATTGGTGAAAGATGTTTGGGAGCTGAAATACAGCAACATTTGAAACTTCCACTCATAGTCTTTCTAAAGATATTGGATGGATTCACATATTGCCCTAAGCCATGATTGGTTAACCATGGTTAACTGATTAAGACATGATTGGCTGGATTCATACATGATTCATATCAGAGACAAAAACAGGTGACCAGTAGGCTGTTAAAATCAGGATGACCCCTATTGGCCATTCTAAACTGATGTTCCATTCTTTGGTCCCTGGTCAACCTCATCTGCTGCCATCTAATTTATAAAGGCCTGGAAACAGTGGTTCTGTAATAGTGATCTATTACGATTTGCACAATACCATAGCACTAGACTGCTCAGCCAGCAGTGCTGTAAGACGTAGCACACGAGATTCATGGGGGGGTGGGAAATGTTGAGATCAAATTCCATTATTCTTAATGAAATCTAGAAAGAGATGAGAGGAGGAGAGGGGAGGGAAAGGGAGGGGAGGGGAGGAGAGAAGAGAGGAGAGGAGAAGAAAGGAAAATAAAAGAAAGGAAAGGAAAAAAAGGAACCTCTTTGGGAGCCATTCTTTCCTTTTTATGTTCTACTAGCTGATAAGCCAGCATTGCCCAGGTATTTATAGATGTCGAAGCATTTGTCTGACAGGGAACCATTGAGAGGGGCTATTCTTTCCCCTACTCCCATGTCCATCATCCTTGCCCTCTCCCTTTTCCCTCCCATGCACTCCTCTTTTCCACCCTGTCTACGATCCTGGCACTTTGCCCCGAAGCGTTTGTCTGACAGGGAGCCATTGAGAGGGGCCTTTCTCCCCACTACTCCCATGCGCTCCTCTTTCCCGCCCTGTCTACAATCCTGGCACTTTGCCCCAAATCCATCAGGCGCTTCCCCATTGGTCCATTGGAGGGCGAATGTCACGGCTGGCTTTCCCGAGGAAGCTGTGAAGGAACTGACATCACAAACAATTGCCGCTCTAGGACACCACACTCGCTCTCCTTAACGGCCCCGGCTTTCACTTCTCCCTCCCATGACATCACAAACAATTGCTGCTCTAGGATACCGCACTCGATCTCCTTAATGGCCCAGGCATTCCAGAGTTATGCTGGAACACACACAAACAGACACACACACACACCCCAGGGGTGTCTTCCCCCCCTCCAATATTTGTTTCCACTGGGTAAGTCCTCTGTGTACCAAGGTTGACATTATATTATGGGGTATAATATGGTACGGGAGGAACCTTATGGAGGATGGGTAGGGAGATACAAATCCTGTAATTGATGGATACTTTTCCTGCTGACAGGTGATATAGAGGGGAGGGTAATCAGCCAATTACTTTGATTATCTCATATTTGCACATGCAAAATGAGGACAGGGTCACTCAGCAGTGAACCAACACAGAGGCACCTGAGTCCACGTAGAAATCATCAGTGAGGGCAGCAAATAGCAATATCTAAGTAGTCAGAGCAGCAAGGCAAAAGCCTCAGCTCTTTTGGCAAGCTACAAAAAAGAGGTGATGAGGCTTCCATCGCATTGCTGGGACAACCCTCTTGCTTGCTTTGACCCCCAAGAATGGTCCTGACAGCAACTTTCTCTCAGTGGCTACCATTCTGCTCTTAAATTCTGAAATAGTTGGGAATGGCATGTGTTAGCTCATTGTGCAATAGCATTAGACTCCTTGGTGCTTTTACTCTATCTATATGGCTTTTCTTAGGTAAGCCTAAGGCCGAAAGGCAGTGGAAGGATGGGGACCACCCTTGCTCTCTCTTGCCTCCCAAACAGAGCATGGAGGAAACATTATTTTCCCTGGCTCACATTGGTTTAGGATGCTGTGTAATATTTCCCAGAACTCATCCCTAGTTTTTCCATCACCATCATTTACTGGAGTTTAACCTGAGGCAATCACTAACTTATGGGTTCTTGTTTACATACACCTTCACGCAACTTTGAAGACATCAAGTCATACTTTCCAACAGTTTAGCCCTGTCATAATTATATCTTTACTTCTCTGTGTGTATTCATCAGCTCTTCTCTACCTTCATTCAGTTCTATTACATTCTTCCCCTTTCTCCTAGTTTCAAAGATACGTACGAGCCTACTTTTTCAATTTTCTTTAATTAATTCATGCTCTTTGCCATTTATTCATCTTGCATTCCAAGCCACAATCCTCCATGCGGCATGATCATTGCTTTAGAGCCAATAGATATTGTGTGCTGCATTCTATCATAGATCTGGCTAAGCATAATGCTTGTTAGTATTATTAAGAAGATGTATTTGAGGTTATTAGCTTTAGTTGTAATTGTGCCACACACAGCATTCCATGCTAATGTCAAGGCCAGTTTTATCCCAAGCACACTCTTTGTGGGCTATGCAAGAAGGCTAGGACCTTTAGTAATTACTACCAAACTAACCTACAGTTGCCCACATCCCATCAACTGGGAGGAGTATACAGTGTACCCAGAGATGGGTTGCAAATCCCGGGGCTACCGTTTTGTTCGTGCTTGTGCACGTACTCGTGTGCGCGTGTGAAGTTTTTGCACATGCACAGATGCGTCCGGGCAAGCGGGCAGAGCCTCCTGCCACCGCCACTACCGGTTCTCCCAATCTGGGATGAACCGGGAGCAACCCACGTCTGAGTATACTAACCTAGACTCTAGAGTAGGGATGAACAATTAATTTCCCTAAGGGACCACATGAGAAACTGGAATTATTATGGAGGGCTGCCACCACTGCCCAGTCATCTCGCCATTCCTCTGTCTCCCTACTGTCCCCCACTCCCGACCTCAATGTTTTGCCCCCCTGAATGCGGACATCCTCCCCCCCACACACACACACACCAATGCCATCACCTCTATGGGCCAGACAAAGACAGCCTAAACAAGGCCAGAAGGAGTCCACGGGCTGTAAAATCCCCAGGTCTGCTCTAGAGGTATTCAATTTATCAGCAGCGCATATGAAATGTTCTGCTTTTTAAAGCAAGTCGGTTTCTATGGGCTCAGAGAGAGGTAGACCTCCCTTCACAGATTATTCCAACTTTTCTCTGCCAGGCATTTTCCCCCATCCCAAACCTCTGGTTAGACAGAGCAGTTGGGGTTTAGGTTAAGGAAGAAAAGAGAAGAGTGGGGTTTTTTTGTGACAGCAAATATAGCTGCCTGATGGGTCCACAACTCTGTGTGTCTTCCAGGGCTAACAGGGTTACCTGAAGATCCCAAGGGACGCTGCCACCCGCAGAAGCTTCATCTATTTGTATTTGGCAGTCAGGGTCATCAGAGGGCCCTGACATAATCAACATTTGATATATGGCAGGAAGGGCTTCATTTCGTGGATCTGGCCCGAGGCCTTGGACTCCCCCTTTGCAGGGGAGTGGGGAAGCATTAGGAAGAGGGGATGATGATAAGAGAAAGATATATTAGCTCAGCTGCCCAAAGCGTATAATCTACCCATTAAGGCTAGGGGGGCATTATTGACTTGAGTCATTTGTAGGAGAAAGGTGTTTTTCTCTGTGAATTTGTGGGTGAAAAGGAAGATGGCTTTTCAGAATGTATTTTCTCTGGTCGTTTGGAAAAGTAGCAGTGGAAGAGTAGCATTTCAGCCATCAGAGCTAAGGTGGAAAGGATATTCGGCAAGGGCAAAGGCCTAACAAACTAACTAACTTACATTATGTTACAAGAGAAATTATTTTTTATATATTAAGACTTTTCCGTCCTGGTGTCCCCCAAATGCATTGTTAACTTGTTGAATTTTCAGGCTGCAGGATTTTCATACTGAAGCACACATGCATCTATTTAAAAAAATTTTTTTACAACACTACTACCTCAAAAGAATTGTTCAGAAATCATTCCTGTGAGATGATCTCAGGTGGAACTGAGGGCAATTTAGACATTTCTGCAAATGCCTTCTTTCCATTTTCAATCAGCATTTCAACTTTGAATGCAGTCAGAAGATCTGTCTGCTATCTTCAGTCCTGCCATCTTTGGAACGTTGAAAACGCGCTGATACCACAACTGATATCACAAATTAACAAAACCTTCCTCAAATCAAATTCAGCTCCTGGTGACTGCACTGAAATATCCATGTTACTTTCTTGATAATGATACTGCTTTCTTTCAACAGAAGCTTCTAGGCAATATATTTCAATTAGTGCCTCATTCAAACTACTGTCTGTCCTGGAGCAAAAAACCCTCACCACCTTCTTTTTCCATTCCACAGGGGGGAAATGAAATTGCTAGCTATGTTTATTCCATTTCCATCCTTTTTTCTTCTTCTTTTGTGCAATTCTCTCCAATTCTCAGAGATTGCCTGGGCAAGTCCCTGCAGTTTTCTTGGCAAGGTTTTTCAGAAGTGGTTTGCCCTTGCTATCTTTCTAGGGCTGAGAGAAAATGACTGGCCCAAGGTCACTCATTGACCTAAGGCAGGATTAGAACTCACAGCCTCCCCATTTCTAGCCTGATATGTTAACTCCTAGATCAAGCTGCTCTCTATTCCCATCCTAGTACTACAATTCATATTTTGTGTTTTGAAGAGATACCTGGACATTTGCAGTGAAATGAAGCTGCAGAAGAATAAAAATCCCTTTAAAAGTTGTGAAACTTTTGCAAACAGATGCTTTCTGAAATGCTTATATCTATAATTCTGGAGTGCTGAACTGGGGGAGAGCGGGTGGCAAGTTCTAAACAAAGGGCATACCTATTTAGGCTGCAGGAAGTGGAATTCCTGCAGAGGCATACAGTATTTACACAGTTAAATGAGATTATGTACATTTGATTCAGAGGTGAATCTATTCTTCAACGCGGCTCAAGTGGAAGGTCAAGGCCTATGATGCAATTTGTGCAACACTTCAGTCCTCTTGAAATAGCAGGAGACAAAGTCTGAAACAAAGCACATCAGGGGGTAAGGCCTAAAAACTACTGTTCACCTCATTCTTGCTGCCACATGAGATCTCTCATCATTATAATTAGGTCTATACATCTTGAGACTGATATGCATACCCCAAAAAGTCATATGATAAAGGCTGTCAGGTGCTTTACTACTTGAGTTTCTGTTTGAGTCTGTGTGAATACAATAAACACAGGTCTGGTTTTGAATACTACATCCACATTATTAAAAAAAAACCTGCAGGAAGAATTATTAGAGGGAAAAGACATTATTTTTATTACTGTGCTGGTAGCCTCCAGGTCATGTACCCGCATTTTCATGACACTCTTAGGGCTCATTTTTACATCTTTCTAAACCCAGCACCAGCCTGCCCTACTAACCAGTTTTAAAACGGCACAAACTCACAAAGTGAACCCACAGAGTGGTCCATAGCAGAAGAAGCTAAGTCTTCTTTAGCTATCCCTGATTTAAAATAGGATGTCTCCCTTCCCCTGATGCTATTCTTGTCACAGACATGATCTAGGATCCTTTACTGATGATGTGGTTGAAGGCATGATGAGGGGTTGGGATCTGTTAGCCTCCACTGGACACTTTAGGCTGCTCCAGGAAGGTCCAGTTCCTGGCCTCTGTTGTCTGTGGACCTTATGGCTTGGGTGCAGGAGAAACCATATGCTGGCCTTCCACAGAAGCCTCTGCCCACATAACGGGGCTTTCTGAACTGCCTGTATCAGATCTTACATATTTCCGAATATATCCAGACTTAGTAGTGTTTTGAAAAAGTGCTAGACTTGTGTTTCAAAGTCACTATCTTCTGTGCTGCACGGATTTATTTAAATTGAGGTGTTTCTCTCTCTCACACACATACACACACACCTGATGGGTGTGTTGCTTTCTCATCTATTAAGGGGATTATACATTTTCTTGCTTATTTTTCAAACTAGGAGTTGTCCTCACATACTTATTGTTAGAGGGGTGTGGTGCCTCTTACACCATTTTGCTCCGTGCGTGAGTTACTTACACAGCCTCTTGCACTGAGCATACCATTCCCTTGCAGCAGCAGGTTAAGAACAGGATTTGCTTATCAACTGCTTCCTCCTGTTTCATAAGGTTGAAAGAGGGGCACAGGGTAAAATTAGTGGGAGAGGGCCTCTAATCCTCCTCACAACCCTTCCTGGGTGCCAGGATAATTTTGGACACTGGTTTAGCACTATACAAAGTCCCTGGGCCAAGATCTGCTCCTAAATCTGTCTTTATGTCAAATTTATAGGTAAGTTGCCATTCGTACTTATGAATAGACTGCTTATTATTAAAAATGGCGGATGGTGTTCTGCTTCCTCAAACTGATAAAGCCATGAAATGTTTTCATGAACCACTAAAAAAACAACTGAATAATAAAAACACATGGCTTCAGCAGTTCAGGAAAACATTGTGTGACTGTAGCAGCGTGATGATTTGAAAAAGGAGGATACTGTGCACTATTTTAAGTAAAAGACAGCCCATTTGTAAGTATTATTTTCCATGTCAAATGTTCTCAGTCCAGAGGCTGCCTGTTCTTAACATGTAAAGAACAGCTCAATTGCCCAGGTACACCTAGTCACCTGAGCAACGGAAAAGGTGGTTAACACCTCCATCTCAGGCAACACACATACTCACTCCAGCCTACTTCTCCAGGCACTAAGGAGGGTGACAGATGGTTGGTTTTTCCGCAGCCCACGTTACATTGAGTGGAGGGAAGGCTAAACCAGAGCAATCCACCCATCAGTGTTCTTAGCTTATTCCACATGAAGACAACACTTCTTGTTGGTCTTCTTCCTGAATGAGAATAGGCTCAGTTGTCAGAGCAGAACAATTTATGGTTTGTTCTTTGCTGCAGACTCAAGGACTGAAGGGTGTAGCCATCTGGTTATACCTCTGGTTTAAGCACAAAAGAATTATGCTGTTGCTACAGTAGGTATTTAAAAGAAAATCTTTAGAAAGAACAATGCACTTTAATAATTATTTAATAACAGTGGAATAGTTTATATCTTTGACTAAGACTAAAATAATTCTCTATCAAACGCACACTGTACATAAGGTTAACATGGTAACCTCTTTTGTTAAGCCAGAAACACTTGGAGCCCAAGCAAAGGAATTGGAAGTAGAAAAGTCATATGTTATGTGACTGATCCACAGTTTGTGAAATTTAGTGGAATACAAATTGTGTAAATCAGTAAGATGGGAGAAGGGTAATCCTATTATTATTAATTTCAGATTTCATTTATAAGCATCTAAAAATTTGAAGTTTCTTTTTTTCAGACCCCGGGGGGAGACATTCCTTCACACGAGATATCTCTCTCATTCTCTCTACATATTCAGAGCAAACAAGGGCCAATAAACCAATACTTTTTTTCTCTGCAGTGAAGATGCTCATGTTTGGCTGGCATGGAAAAACCCTACTAAAGAAATAGATGCATAGCGTGAGCAAACAGGAAGTGGCCATCTCTAGAACTTGCCCTAGATTGTACCGATAGCCACACAGCATTTAACTATCATATCATGCAAATTCAATCCTGTCAGTACATGTTAAGAAATGCTGCAGTTTTCATGGCATTGGGTAACCAATATTCTGGGAACAGGCCAAAGTGTCAGATAATTGCAGCTCTCTCCCCACCCCCCCTTTCTGTAGTCCTGGTTTATAAGTGACATTTGGGGATTTTAGCACAATTTGTTGCTCCGATCTCCCATGTTTGAAAAACAATGTTAGTTCAGACGCCATCATCAGACAGTTGCTATTGGCAGTCTTGAAGGAACTGTGGGGCAGTCCAATTTTAGATCAAACAGAAAAGCCAATAATAATTCTGAAACGAGGCCTGTACCCACGGGCTGAATTTACCTGGCCATCAACCTCCCAGATGTGGCTGGCTGCCAAGAAGTCCATCCTCCTCCTCAAACACATCAAAGCCACCTTCACAGCCCTAACTGGATTAGATCCTTCCCAGAAGCCAGCCTATTTTGCTCAGTCTCGTTCTATAAACAGCTCACTTCAGACTAGCTTCATTCTTACAAATTGAATTTATTTCAGGCACATTTGAAGCCAGTGGACCAGCTCATGATTTCATTAGCTGGGCCCATGGCCCACAGGGTGGAAAGGCCTGTCGGTCTGATGAAGATCTATAGTCCAATATCGGCCCAACAAGCGATAAAGGCAGGCTCCCAGCAGAGAGATTACATAGGGGACAATCTACTCTTGGCTTCTATGCTCTGTGTGATGGATTAACATATAAATCCTCACACCATCACACATCAAGAACAGAGCTGGGCTGGGGAAGTTAAAAAAAAAGTGTTATTTGGTTTAAGCCAACTTTTAAAGCCTGGAGTAAACAGGCAAGTCACAGCAAAAGACTAAGATTTTCCCTGAGATTGACCTTCAAGGGAAACATCATTACACTTGCATCTCATTCTACCTTGTTTTGGGAGGCTAGAAGATCATTCTCATTTCTTCTTTGTAGAACTGAACAGTCGCTATCAGGCCAACCTCATCCATCTCTAGTTTTCATAAACAGCCCCAAAGCTTCCTTAAGGAAGGAGGGCCTCATTTACATGGTACTCTCATCATGGATACTCAGGTGATTGCTGTTCGTATGGAGCAGCCTAAAGCAGGAATGTTAAGATAGTCCATGTGGGATTGCAGTGAGCATTTAATACTGGAATGCAAATAAATCAGTATTATCCTCTAATGGTTTTAGAGGATCATGGAAATGGCCTTAAAAAAGGAATTCAGCCACTATTGTGTAAAAATCAGTCTAGCCCAGATAGACAGGAAGGGGTGGGGGGGAGGAATCCAAGTGTGCACCACCTTGCTTTTCTTTACTGTAAGAGAGGAGAGGGAGAATCTCTGTCTCAACTTTTTTAAATTTTGTTTTGTGCCTTCAAATCAGTGTTTACTCCTAGCAAGTGCCTGGACAAGTCCCTACAGGTTTTTTTGGCCAGATTTCCCAAAGTTGTTTGTCATTGTCTTTCTCCTAGGGCTGAGAGAAAGTGGCAGGCCCAAGGTCACTCACCTGGTTTTGGGCCTCAGGCAGGACTAGAACTCAAAGCCTCCTGGTTTATAATCTGATACCTTCATCACTACACACTACATGCACCAAATGGACTCTCATTATGCTTTTAGGTAGCATTATTACACCCTACAATCGTGATGGTGAACCAGAGATGGCACGCAGAGCCCTCTCTGTGCACACATGTGCTGTCGCCAGCTGCTCTTCTGTTTTCTCGTGCACATGTCTTGGCGCACACTGGAGCGCCAGAAAGCTGAAGACGTGCATGAGCACACGTTCCAGTTTGAGCACTTGGTGCCAAAATGATTTACCATCACTGCCCTACAATAATAAAACGGAGCTCCAGTAGTTCATGTGGCCTTGATGGATTTTGGCTGATCAGAATTCAAATAACGAGATTTAAATTATTTGTTTATATTTGTTGTATTTGAAGAGAAAGTGATGTCACTAAAACTGTTTATACTTGTGATGAAGGGCAAGTAATTTCTTTATATATTTCTTTTCTTTTTCTTTGCTATATTATTTTTTCTTTTTTTCTGTGCCTTCTGGTTTTTATTTGTTTTAATTTGGATTAAATTTTTATTGTTCTAATTGAAATATTTAATAAAAGTATTATTAAAGAAGAAAAAATTTTGAAATAGCTTTTGAAACTTTTGATATTTAGCCAGATTTTAAATTTTTACCACCTAGCACCAGCTCAACTGCTTCTGGAAGTTGAGCTGGTGCTATTCTTGCAGCTGTTCTCTCTATGTAATCAGAAGAGGAGCTTTTTGACTATATAAAGTATTGGGGGAAATTCTTTTTAATGTAACCTTCCCATGTGTATATATTACATGTCTTAGTGCAGGTAATTAAATCTAGTTTTACAACTCAGCAATCCAACTAATGTAAGGCTTGTAGCCCTCTAGCCCCACTGCAGGACACTGCATCAGTACTTGTTCTCATTAGTTCCTTTTTAAAGTACATTGTCCACAAAGAGGAAAGGGAAAGTCAATGCAGCAGACAAAACAGCCTGCAGAAAATGGCCTTGTTTTTCTCATTAGGATAAGCCATAGCTTGTGTCAATACTGGTTTTTCACTAAGCCATAATTGGCCAGAATTAAAATTGCTAAACCATGAACTACAGTTTTCAAATCAAGACCAGTGGTGGGATTCAATTTTTTTTACTACTGGTTCTGTGGAAGTGGCTTGGTGGGCATGGCAGGGGAAGGATACTGTAAAATCTCCATTCCCTCCACACTCCAGGGGAAGGTTACTACAAAATCCCCATTCCCTCCCAATCAGCTGAGACTAGGGAGGCAGAGAAGAGATGGGGGCGAGGCCAGTCAGAAGTGGAATTTACCGGTTCTCCAAAGTACTCAAAATTTCCACTACCGGTTCTCCAGAACTGGTCAGAACCTGCTGAATACCACCTCTGATCAAGACATAATGTGCTAAACCCAAATTTTTAAAAAATCATTTGGTTAATAATAAGCTATGAATTAAGGATTATGAACTGTAATTGCTAGATCACTATTTACATTGTAAATAGAGTAAATGTATTCTATTTACTAAAATTTATTTTAGTAAATTTATTAGTAAATGTATTCTATTTACTGTTTACTCTGAACCACAAACAAATGAAGAACATTTTAGCTTCTTATATGAGAAATGTTTCTGCTTGTTTCCAGCATCTCAATGTTCTTACTTTTCAGAAAATCATTTTCCATGTTCCCACTTTAGTCCTGAAACAGAGAAGCAGAAACTTCCGAGATACTCTTTAACCATATATGCTGAAAATGCTTTTGAGCCTAATTGAATTTTTACTCAAAACCGAAGAGCTTTAATACAGTATGGTGGGTGGGAAAAATTTATCAAATGCACATTTTCTGTATAAGTTAGACATTCAAATGATAAGACATGCCAAGTGACTTATGGAAACAGCTTTAAATACATTTGGCCTGGTGACAGGAACTGGTTTTAATCAAGCTGAAATTGATTTGAAAGTTGTTTTATTTCTGACAATGTGGGCCCATTCATTTCTGTTTGTCTCTTTATTAGCAAACAGATTGGAAAAAAGTACATAAAACAAAACGCTGCCAACCTGGTTTTTCGAGTTGAAAGTGTGCATATAGTTTAAATTAGTATCCTTCCCTCTCATAAGCCCTTTTTTCCACTTCTTACAGATAAAGGCGGGAAACCATTGGTCTCTGATCTTGAGACTAAATTAAGAGAACCCTATCCAATGTTGTGAAAGTAGCCTGCAGATTAGTGACTTAGATTTCACATCCTGATGATGAGTGAAAAGTGGCTTCTTATCATATACACCAAGCCAGATATTCTCTCTGCTGGGGAAAAAGGTTTTATCTTTTTAAAACAGAGAGTGAAGGCCATGGAAAGAGACTAGATAAGGAATAAGGTTTCCATCTCCCAACAGTATCTGATGAACATAGGGAGAAATTGTAGAGGTCCGGCAACCTTGAAACAGGTTCATTTGCTTCAGCAATGTACAGTAGAAATAGAATAGAGCAGAGCAGAACAGAACAACAGAGTTGGAAGGGAACTTGGAGGTCTTCTAGTCCAACCCCCTGATCAGGTAGGAAACCCTTCAAGACTTCAGACAAATGGTTATCCAGTCTCTTCTTATAAACTTCCAGTGTTGGAGCATTCACAACTTCCGGAGACAAGTTGTTCCACTGATTAATTGTTCTAACTGTCAGGAACTTTCTCCTTCGTTCTAGGTTGCTTCTCTCCTTGATAAGTTTCCACCCATTGCTTCTTGTTCTGCCTTCAGGTGCTTTGGAGAATAGTTTGACTCCCTCTTCTTTGTGGCAGCCCCTGAGATATTGGAAGACTGCTATCATGTCACCGGTAAAACCCAGAGCCAGGAATTTGTGTTAGGTTTTTTTTCCTGTGTCGTACTAAGTCTCAGATTCTTAATGTCTCTGTACAAGTTCTGGAATTGGGTCTTTAACCATAACCTTCCTTCATATTTCCAACTGTAGACTGTGGTCCTCGAGTTACGACCACAATTGAGCCCAAAATTTCTGTTGCTAAGTGAGACATTTGTTTTGCCCCATTTTATGACCTTTCATGCTACAGTTGTTAAGTGAATTGCTGCAGTTATTAAGTTAGTAACATGGTTGTTAATTGAATCTGGCTTCCCCATTGACTTTGGTTTCCCCATTGAAGGTCACGAAAGGTGGTCACTTGACCCCAGGACACTGCAACCATCATGAATATGAACCAGTTGCCAAGCAACTGAATTTTAATCACATGACCATGGGGATGCTGCAACGGTCGTAAGTGTGAAAAACGATCATAAGTCATTTTTTTCAGTGCTGTTGTAAATTTGAACAGTCACTAACCAAACTCTTGTAAGTTGAGGACTATCTGTATTCTCCATAATTTTTTTTCTTTAGTATCTTTCCGTGACCTGTAATTGTTTGAACACTGCCTGTAATGTTTAGGGTACAAAATTCTTAATTTGTGGCAGACTAGCACTGGCTTGTAGTTTTCCAAAGTATATTTTCTTTTGGATTCTTAAAACTAATTTGCAAGCTTGCTGGATTATCATCATCTGAGCACTTCAACATCTTCCACCCTGAATGTCTGTTTTCTAATAGCAATAGTACTTAGGCTTATATACCACTTCGTAGCGCTTTACAAAGAGCCCTCTCTAAATGGTTGACAGAGTCACTTTATTGCCCCCAACAATCTTGGTCCTCATTTTAGCCACCTCGGAAGGATGGAAGGCTGAGTCAAAGAGGTGGATTGCTCCTGGTTAGGCCCATTTCAGCTGAACCGGTAGTGGTATTTTTGCCTGGGTCACAGAACCGGCAGCAACCCAGGCTTGCCACGCCCCCGAAACGGTTTCCTGGTCTCTTCTGTTGTTGCTGGGATGTTTCTGCGTACACGCAGAACAATTTTATCAACTGTGCAAGCAATGCGTGACCGGTGTGCGCATGAATGCGCAGCGAACCGGTACTGGCTGGTATAGGAACCCACCCCTGCTGAGTCAACCTTGAGCCGGTCAGGATCGAATCCCTGGCAGTCAGCAGAATTAGCCTACAACACTGCATTCTAACCACTGCACCACCACAGCTCTTATAACTTTGAATAATCTCTGAACAAATGGCCATATATCAAGGACTACCTATAATACCTGGAAAACATCAGTGAATTGTTTTCAATTTTACATTTTGATATCATCAGAAAAGCCACACAGGTTGCACAAATCTTATCTCTCATATACTGGAGTTAAGAAGTAGACAATAGGTGAAACAATAGGTGAAATGCGCCCTGAATGATAGGTACTGGGAGCAGTAACTACTAACTCATTACTCTAAAGCTCGGAGAGACCAGAGCATGGCGACCTAGAGAGCTTCCAGGACTTCCAACTTTCCACTATAGCTAGTCTTCAACTTACGATCACAATTGAGCCCAAATTTTTTGTTGCTAAGCAAGACAGTTGTGAATTTTGCCACATTTTGCAACCTTTCTTGCCACAGTTGTTAGGTGATTCACTGCAGTTGTTAAGTTAGTTGCATGGTGGTTAAGCGAATCTAGCTTCCCCATTGACTTGCTTGTCAGAAGGTTAAAAGGGGGGGGGGATCAAATGACCTCAGGACATTGCAACCATCATAAATATGAACCAGTTGCCAAGCATCCGAATTTTGATCACGTGACCATGGGGATGCTGCAATGGTCTTAAGGGTGAAAAATGATAATAAATCTCTATTTTCAATGTGGTTGCGACTGAATGGTTAGTAAATGAACTGTTGTAATTTGAGGACTACCTGTATGTGGTCTCAAGGATGGTTACACCTAGCTTGGATACCGTCTGCAATTCTATGCTGCCAGAAATCAAACTTCATTAGATTGATGCTTAAGTCTAGAAAATGGAAAAAAACATCAATTTTGCTTGTGCAAATCTAACTTAATCAGCTAAGCACTAATCACCGAAATAAAAAAACCAACACATTTCTTGCAACAATCTTTTTTTTTTAAATGTTTTGGGCTCATCCACACATGAGTGTGCAAAGGAATATGGAGGAAAAAACAAGTTCCAACTCACCATTTTACTATTCCTCTTTCAAACTGGTTAATATGACTAGGAGAGACAATGCCTATGTTTGTAAAATCTATTTTCTCTTTATTCACTAAATGGTAATTTATGCAATTGATCCAATTTATGTCCGGAGTAGGAATTACTCTCTCCCCAGTTCTTCCTAATTTACAATTTACATCTGCAAAATCATTTCATTTGGGATGATTATGGTTAAAAGTACACCCCACATGATTCATGTAAATTTCAGGGTTGTTTCTGTTGCTTTTCTGGAAAAGTAGTCTGCTTCCTTTAGGCCAGAGGTCGGCAACCTTAAACACTTAAAGAGCCAGAAAGTTCCTAACCGGAAGCCTCCTATTCAATTCTCGAGCTGACCAGGAGTCCAGTTCCCCCACCATAGAGTCACTTCCTTGTGCGCCATGCTTCCCGCTCCCCAAAGTGTTAAGTCGGCACAGACGATAGCGGAGACCGTGAGGCAATTCAAAGTCTTTATTAACACACGAACAGCAAAACAGCAATTACAGGAGAGAAGCACGGCTGGGCTAGTCTGACAGCTATTTATGTGAAGCTGTCAGACGAGCCAGCCAATCCGAACACCGGATTTTCCCCGCTCTCAGCCAGGTCGTGTCTTAACCAATCAGACGCGACCTGGCTGTTGCTAGCGCAGATGCCGGCTGTCAGGGGGAAATCCCTGACGTCATCTGCCAGGATATAACACCCCTTCCCCCCCAGTGAGTGCGCATGTGCGGACGTCGCACAGATGTACTCACGCAAATAGGCTGGGTGGCGCCGGACCCGCCCAGAACGCCTCAGTTCAGCATAATAATAATAATAATAATAATAATAATAATAATAATAATAATAATAATAATAAAAAATATTTATTTCTTAGCCGCACCCTCTCCCGAAGGACTCGGGGCGGCGTACAATGAAACATATGAAATAAATATGTGGACAGAACAAACATATAACAGAGACATATACCGAGACATACACAAGGAGGAGGTCGGCTGATAAATAAAACAATTAAAATACAGTATTTAAAAACCCCTAGATAATTAAATATAATTAAAATACCCAGTAAAAACCCGTCAGGAGCGATATGGTTAGATCAAAGTTGAGCCAGGCCAGCTGCTTGGAAAAGGTGGGTCTTAAGCTTAATACGAAAGGAGCGGAGGTCAGAGGTATTCCTAATATCCGGAGGGAGGTCATTCCACAGGGCTGGGCCCGCCACAGAGAAGGCTCTACTCCTAGGCGCCGCCCCCCGACACTGTCTAGTGGACGGCACCTGGAGGAGGCCCTCTCTGTGCGAGCGGATTGGTCGCAGGGATGTATGGGGCAGAATACGATCCCGCAAGTAACTAGGTCCTGAGCCATGGAGCGCTTTAAAGATTATTATCAAAACCTTGAAACGCACCCGATAGACCACAGGAAGCCAGTGCAGCTCGCGCAGGAACGGTGTCACATGGGAGTACCTAGTACTCCCCATAATTACCCGCGCGGCTGCGTTCTGGACCAACTGTAGCCTCCGGGTGCATTTCAAGGGAAGCCCCATGTAGAGAGCGTTACAGTAGTCCAAGCGAGACGTCACCAGCGCATGAGTGACTGTGCGTAAGGCGTCCCGGTCCAGTAGGGGGCGCAATTGACGCACCAGGCGAACCTGGTGGAACGCCCCCCTTGCCACGGCTGTCACATGGTCATCCATGGACAGCCGGGCATCCAGGAGGACGCCCAAATTGCGCGCCCGCTCCACGGGGGCAAGTTGAACACCCCCAATGGCCAATGATGGAATTAATTGGCTGAACCGGGGAGCTGGCACCCACAGCCACTCCGTCTTGGAGGGGTTGAGCTTGAGTCGGTTGTCATCCATCCAGATCCGTACGGCTTCCACACACCGGGACATCACTTCGATGGCCTCGTTGGGGTGGTTCGGGGTGGAAAAGTACAGCTGAGTATCATCAGCGTACAGATGGTATCCCACCCCGAAACCACGGATGATCTCACCCAGCGGCTTCATATATGTGTTGAAGAGGAGTGGCGAGAGGACCGACCCCTGTGGCACCCCACAAGTAAGGGGGCGTAGGGTCGACCTCTCTTCTCCTGCCAACACACGCTGCGTCCGGTCAGAAAGGTAGGAGCCGAACCACCGCAAAACGGTGCCCCGGACCCCCAACCCCTCCAGCCGGCGCAGCAGGATACCATGGTCGATGGTATCAAAAGCCGCCGAGAGGTCTAATAGGACCAGGATAGAGGAACAACCTCTGTCTCTGGCCCTCCAGAGATCATCCACCAACGCGACCAAGGCCGTCTCCGTGCTGTGACCGGGGCAGAAGCCAGACTGGCGCGGGTCTAGATAATCATTTTCCTCCAGATGTCGTGGAAACTGGTAGGCCACCACACTCTCTACAACCTTCGCCAAAAAGGGAAGGTTGGAGACAGGACGATAATTGGCCAGCTCCAAAGGGTCCAGGGAAGGCTTCTTGAGCAAGGGTCTCACCACCGCCTCTTTCAAGGCGGCCGGGAGAGACCCCTCGCTCAGCGAAGCATTCACTAGGCCCAGGAGCCAGTCTCGTGTAACCTCCCAGGATGCCAGTACAAGCCAGGAGGGGCACGGGTCCAATAAACATGTGGTGGGTCGCAGTCGTCCACGCAATCTGTCCAAATCCTCGATGGCAACCAAGTCAAACTCCTCCCAGATCGATACCTCAAGACTCGCCATGGACGTCTCCATTGGATCACTGACAGGAACCCAATCTCTCCGGATTTGAGCGATTTTATCCTGCAGATATTTACCAAATTCCTCTGCCCTGCCCTGTAGGGGGGCCTCCCGCGGCCTCTGAAACAAGAGGGAGCGGGACACCCGAAACAGGGCGGCAGGGCGGTTCTCCGCGGATGCAATGAGAGTGGCACAATATTGGCGTTTGGCCACTCTCAATGCCACAAGGTACGTCCTTAAATGGGCTCGTGCCTGTGTTCGAAGGCGCCGGAGGAGAAGGAGGTGCCCGTGGTAGCTCCTCCCGCGAGAGAGTGGAGCTCCGGGCGCCATCTTGGGGGCCTACCTTAGGATGAGGACTATAAGGAACAGGTAGGCAGGGTCGAGGGGGCGCGGCCGAAGGCGGGCTTGAGATGGGAATGACCGGGTAGGCCTGGCCTGACTCGGGGAAAGCCAGAGGGAAACCAGGAGGAGCTCGCCAAACGGGCGGAGCATCCTCAACTAAGGACGGCCGGAAGGCGGCGTCCATAACCGGAGTGGCCCAGGGCAGCTGGACCGGGCCGACTGGATTTGGTGGAAGGGCACCAGGTAAAGATGCGGCATTGGGCGCTGGCGGAGTCACGATGACGGTCGACTCTGCGGGGACGTCGTTGCTGTTGGACGGCTGGCGGCGCCTCAATTGATCCAGGTGGCGCCGCCATTCGGTCCCATCATGCAGCTGGACCCTGTAAGAACAGGGGCCGGTTATGGAGGTGACGGTGGCAGGCACCCACCTAACAGCCCCTGAGAACGCCTGCGCCCATACCAGATCTCCCACCGTGAAATCTCGAGAGGGGGCCCCCAGGTTGCCAGGCTGCTCCTTGGAATAGAGCGGGTGCAGCCTATCCAAGGTGGTCCGCAGGCGCTGGCCCATCAGCAGCTCAGCTGGAGACCTTCCGGACAGGGGGCAAGGAGTGGCATGCTGTACCAATAGGTAAGCAGCCACCCTTGACTGCCAGTCCGCCCCCTCCATCCTGCCCAACGCCTCCTTGGCCGAGCGAACCGCCCGTTCCGCCCGGCCATTACTAGCAGGATGGTAAGGGGCGACTGGGGCATGGCAGATGCCCTGGGAGGCCAGGAACAGCTGGAAGGTGGTGGACGCGAATTGAGGCCCGTTGTCAGCGACGATGACGTCTGGCAGGCCGTGGGTGGCGAACAGCCTAGTCAGTTCTCTGACCATGGCCTCGGCTGTGGTGGACCTCATAAGGATGAGTTCCACCCAGCGCGAATAGGCGTCCACCACTACCATGAAGACCTGGCCTCTGAACGGGCCCGCAAAGTCCACGTGCAGACGGGACCAGGGCCCACGGGGCATTTCCCATTCCCGCGGAGCGGCAGCCGGGGGCGCCGGTCGGGAAAGTTGGCAGGTGGAGCAGCCAGCCACCCAAGCCGCTATCTCGTCGTCCATGCGGGGCCACCACACATAGCTGCGCGCCAGGCCTTTCATGCGCACTATGCCTGGGTGGCCCTCATGAAGTCGAGATAGCACCTGGTGACGCAGGCTGGGTGGAATGACCACCCTGTCACCCCACAGGAGGCACCCACTGTGGAGTGACAGCTCCAGCTGCCTGGCCTTGAAAGGGCGAAGGTGCTCTGGCACCGGCCCCTCAGGCCAGCCCCTCTGGACCCAAAGCATGACCTGGGACAGGTCAGGGTCAGCCCTGGATTTTGCAGCCACATCTCCGGATGAGAGTGGCAAAGCCAAATCTGCTATGGCCAGAACCGACAGGCACGGCACTGTCGGAGGGTCAGCAATGGGAAGGGGGCAGCGGCTTAGGGCATCGGCGTGCCCTATGTGCTTGCCCGGACGGTAGAGCAGAGTGTAGCTGTACGCAGCTAGGAACTCTGTCCACCTGGTCATGCGAGGGGAAAGAATGGGAGGGGTCGGCTTGTTTCCCGCCAAAAGCCCAAGGAGTGGCTTATGGTCGGTGAACAAAGTAAAATGCCACCCATAGAGGTAATCGTGGAACCTCTTAATCCCTGACATTGCAGCCAGAGCCTCCTTGTCAATCTCGCTGTAATTGCGTTCCGCAGAAGTCAGTGTCCTGGAATAAAAGGCAATGGGGGCCTCCGAGCCATTGGGCAGCACATGACTCAGGACCGCCCCCAAACCCACGGGGGAGGCGTCACAGGCAAGAGTCAAAGGCAGCTTGTCCGTATATTGAACGAGGACTGCCTCTGACGTCAGCATGTCTTTGACAGCTGCGAACGCATGCGCTTCGCAGCTGCCCCAGCACCAGGCTGCCGATCGGTCGAGCAACCGATGCAGCGGCTCGGCTAATGACGCCTTATGGGGTAAAAATGGTGCATAAAAATTTAGCAAGCCAAGGAACGCCTGCAGCTCCGTCTTGGAGGCAGGCGTGGGGGCGTTCCTGATGGCTGCTACTTTAGAGGGGGTGGGGTGAATCCCTTGGGCATCAATGGTGAAGCGCAGGAAATCCACCCGCAGCACAGCAAACGAACATTTGCTGCGCTTTAATTTTAAGCCCGCGCCCCTGAAACGTTCGAGGACCTTCTCTAGTATTTCGATGAGGCTCGATCGGCTGCTAGCGGCGATCAGAACGTCATCGAAATACGGAACCACGCCAGGGAGCCCATGGAGCAATCGCTCCATGAGGCTCTGGAAGATCCCCGGGGCAACGGAAACGCCGAATTGCAAGCGCCGGCAACGGAAGGCTCCACGGTGGGTGACGATGGTCTGTGCAGCCGCCGCCTCGTCATCCACCGGGAGCTGCTGGTAGGCCTGCGCCATATCCAGTTTCGCAAAGATGCAGCCTTGTCCTAAAGAGTGGAGCAAGTGCTGCACTACCGGAACTGGATAGGGGTTCGCCTGGAGGGCAAGGTTAATGGTGGATTTAAAGTCCGTGCAGAGGCGAATAGAACCATCCGCCTTGACCGGGATGACCAAAGGGGTCTCCCACTTGGAGTAATCCACAGGCTCCAAGACTCCCTGCGCGATGAGCTTGTCCAGCTCCGCATCAACCTTGGCCCTCAAGGCGAAAGGCACCCTACGGGCCTTCAGCCTAATGGGGGCAACCTGGGGATCGAGATTGAGGGAGATGGGTGTCCCCTTATACGCCCCCAGCTGCCCATCAAGACATCAGCGAACTTTGTTAGCACGTCGGCCACGTCAGGAGGCGTGGCCACTACTTGACGGACCCTGTGCACTGACAAACCTAGTGCCGGGAACCAGTCCAGGCCCAGGAGGGCTGGCAAAGGGTTTTCCACTACCAAGAGGGGGAGGCACCCCGCAAAGTCCCCATACTCCACCCGCACCAGGTGACAACCCAGGGTAGGAATCAAAGTCCCCTGGTAGTCCCGAAGGGTTGCGTCTGGGGAGGAAAGCTGAGTCTTGGGGATGCCTGGGCAGAGGCGAGAGAACTCTGCCCACGAGAGGAGTGACCGGGATGACCCTGAGTCCACTTCCATGGTGCAGGGGGAGCCTTCAATTAGGAGCGACGCCTTGATGCGCTCCGCACCTGCACCAGTGTGGAAGGCCGACTCCGCAGGGCTGGCGTTCTGGTCGGCGTCCACGGCATAGCAGCCTCCGCGTGATGACTGCTGCTGTCGTCCGGGTCGGGCTGCTTGTCTCGGGGCGGCAGCTGCTGCAGTCGATGGTTCCTCTTGGCGATGTGTCAGCGGCAACGGCGCTCTGCAGACCTGAGCCAGGTGCCCCTTTTTAAGGCAGCGGCGACACACGGCAGCCTTAAAGGGGCAACCCGAGCGGTCGTGGTTGCCTCCGCAGCCCAGGCAGGCAGTCGTGGCTTCTCGGGCTCGCTGAGGGGCGCGTCTTCGGGCTGACTGGCCGATGCGGGCCACTGCTCCCTCTTCTGGATAGCCGGCCGGTAGAGGGACCAGCTCGTCCACTAAACAAGTGCGGCCGGGCGGAGGCGGAAGGTTGAACATCTCCGCCATCGACTCGTCCGAGAGTTCAGCCGCCCTCGCTTGCTCAATGACCCCGGTGAGTGTGATGTCCGCTTGGGACAGAAGCCGCCGGCGAAGGCGCAAGTCTTTCACTCCGCTGACAAATTGTTCAGTGAGGTTGCGGTCCAGATCTGTGAACTCACACCTCATTGCCGCTGTGCGGAGCGACTGGAGGAACTGGCTCACAGATTCCTCCGGCTTCTGAACACAGCGCCTGAAGGCATAATGCCTCGTGACCCAGGACGGGGTTGGGGCATAGTGGCGCTGCAGGCGCTCAGTCAGAGTGGCCCAGTCCAATGAGTGGACTGGTTGTGGAGCTGCGAGGGAGCGAGCGGCGCTGAACATTGGCGTGCCGCAGTAGCTCAGAAAGAAACTACATTTTTCGTCGTCCGGCACATCGCGTCTGCCATTGGCGATCAGGTAGCACTCGAAGCGCTCCAGGAACGCTTCCCAGGTCTCGCCGTCAGAGCCGAAGGGGACGAACGTTGGCATCGCCGACATGGTCTCCTCAGAATTGCCGGATGGTCAGGCAGAAAGAAAAAATTGCCCGGTCAGGTTGTGCCGAGGTGGTAACGTGCGGTGGGTCAGCGGCGGCTGGATCCCACCTTCGTCGCCAGTGTTAAGTCGGCACAGACGATAGCGGAGACCGTGAGGCAATTCAAAGTCTTTATTAACACACGAACAGCAAAACAGCAATTACAGGAGAGAAGCACGGCTGGGCTAGTCTGACAGCTATTTATGTGAAGCTGTCAGACGAGCCAGCCAATCCGAACACCGGATTTTCCCCGCTCTCAGCCAGGTCGCGTCTTAACCAATCAGACGCGACCTGGCTGTTGCTAGCGCAGATGCCGGCTGTCAGGGGGAAATCCCTGACGTCATCTGCCAGGATATAACACAAACACTGGAATCTCCTCTCAAAATTGTGGTGGCAACCAGCAACAGGGAGCTGCAGCAGAGGGATGAAAGAGCCACATGTGGCTCCAGAGGCGTGGGTTGCCGACCTCTGTTTTAGGCTTTCCTCTTAGCAGTTTTGATAACTACGCATATCCATTCATATATTCTTATTCACATTCATTCACACAGCCATTAAATATTAGTTATGCTTTGAATGTGACAGTGTTGCAAAGATTAAAAAACAGCAGGCCTCTTGTGTTTTCTGCCCCACAAACCTACTTTGCTTGAAATAAAACCTGTTTATTTCCCAGGAAGATATATATGCATATAAATGCCTTACAAATGATTAAATAATATCTATAAAGTGCCTTTCAACAAACATCACCAAAGCAGTATATAATCAATTAGGTTAAAAGAAACAGTAAAAGCTAACCTTTCATCATCTTTATACTCCAGTGAATCGTCTGAAGTCTTGTTTTCTAAAAAAATGGGGAGATAAGAATAATTTAAAAGGTAAAGAGATACAGACAAATGCTACAACTATGTAGGCTTCTATCCTTATGCCAAAAGAGGCTTTATTCATTTGTCAGAACTGGGAGAGGTATACATTTTTCATGGGTCCCCACTGCAATTCCACTACTGCTGAGTTATCCTACAGCTGCTGTTTACATTTCAAAACCCTGCATGTTAAGGTCATTTGCACATTTGACATGTCTGCTTTGGTTTTTCAGTCAGACAGGTTATAAATTTGTATATTTTAAATTGTTCAGAATCTTTTTTTTTCATAAATTACATGACCACAGCATCTCCCTCTGCTATTTATTAAAGGAGCCCAACTTTTTTTTTCCAGGCTTCACATGAGTCCAGGGTAGGGGTGGGGGAGAAATACTGCTGCTTTAAGGTAAGGTAAAGGTTCTCCTTGCACATATGTGCTAGCTGTTCCCGACCCTAGGGGGCAGTGCTCATCTCCGTTTCAAAGCCAAAGGGCCAGCGCTGTCTGAAGATTTCTCCGTGATCATGTGGTTGGCATGACTAGACGACAAAGGTGCACGGAAGGCTGTTACCTTCCCACCCAAGGTGGTTCCTATTTTTCTACTTGCATTTTTTACGTGCTTTCGAACTGCTAGATTGGCAGAAGCTGGAACAAATAATGGGAGCTCACTCTGTTACGGGGTTCTAGGGTTTCAAACCGCCGAACTGCTGAGCTTTCTGACTGACAAGCTCAGCTTGTCGGTCAGAAGCCACTGAGCTGCCGGGTCCCTTTAAGGCAGTGTTTCTCAACCTTGGCAACTTTAAGGTGTGTGGACCGACTAGGGAATTCTGGGAGTTGAAGTCCATACATCTTAAAAGTTGCCAAGGTTGAGAAACACTGCTTTAAGGTATCCACTCATTAAAGATTGAAGTTTAAAGTTGAGACCACTTTTAAAGAAGAAGCCCCTAATGACTTCAGGCTGACACAAAAGTCTGAGGGGGTGGGGAGTCAGACTGTTTTAATCCATAGCAAGAAGGTGCCAGAAGTAATACCACAGCCTTTAAAAAAGCATCAGGCTTTTTAAACCACAACCCTGGTCCTTCCTCTCGTCTTGGCTGCCCTGGGTTGACCCACTAATACGGTATTGCAGCCTGTTTTCAGGAAAGACCCCGTTTCTAAAAGGCCAAGAAACACAGAGGACCTCCAGCTCTGGATGGCAAAGAGCCTTGTAAAAGAACAAGCCGTGGGGCAGAATTAGCCTCCTCCGTCAAGCCTTAATGACTACTGTCATCAGTAGGGAAGGCTTGGAGGTTCATCTGAAAGGACTAGACTAGAGATTAAATAACAGATATGTAGCTTGGAATGAGAAGGACCTTACAAACAGAGGAAGCCTGCTAAGTTGCCGAACATGAAACAGTCCTTCGTGGTTGTTGTTTTTCCTGTCAGGGCCTTTCCCCCCGCCTAGTTCAAGCGCTCTCCACCCATCCTTGAGTCAGCAGAAAACTAACTCTGCAAACGATTTTCTTTTCCCCGTTTTATTGTGCTAAGTATGGCCTGACTCTCCATAACCCCATGGACCATAGCATACCAGGCCCCTTTACTGTCTGCCAGAGTTTGCCCAAGTTCATGTGTATTGGGTCAGTGAGAGAGTCCAGAGGTATTTCACAAGAAGAGTACTCCACTCCTCTACTCACAACAGAATCCCTTATGCCATCAGGCTTGAAATTGTGGGCTTGGAAAACCTAGAACCACACCGCCTACGGTCTGACCTAAGCGCAGTAACAAAATTACCCGCTACAATATCCTACCTGTCAATGATTACTTCAGCTTCAACCACAATAATACACAATAGATACAAACTCATGGTAAATGGCTCCAGATCGATTGCAGAAAATACGACTTCAGCAACAGAGTGGTCAATGCCTGCAATGCTCTACCTGACTCTGTTGTTACATCCCCAAACCCCCATAATTTTAACCTAAGACTGTCTACTGTTGACCTCACCCCATTCATAAGAGGTCTGTAGGGGACGTGCATAAGCGCACCAGAGTGCCTACCATCCCTGTCCTACTGTCTCCATTTATTTGTACCCATTTACTGTGTTCATATTTATGTTTATACTTATACCTGTTGTCTTTTACATGTTTGACAAACTAAAATAAATAAAATAAAAATAAATTAAATAAATGAGACTATCTAGCCAATTACCAAGCCCAACTGAGTTCGCTCTGGCTTATGGCAGGGATTCAATGTATATGGATTTTGGACCTACTAAGTGAAGCATCTGGTAGATTCCTCCAATATTGCTCCCTCCCCCCCCCCCCCCGCCCAGCAGGAGGGAGATCATCATCTAGTCACAGCAGGGCTGTAAGAAAGAGAGCAGGGAGGGGATTTTGAGGCCTGAAAAAAAGTTTTACCTTGCCCAAGATTACAAAGCTTAAGGTCAGCCTGAGCAGACAAATCTTCATGGATGCTGTCCCTCTAAATGTTCAAAAGACAAACTGAATACAGGTAGTTCTCAATAAGAGTGCCAAATTGGGAGTGGCAAGTAAAATCATGTCTGTGTTTATGTTCTCACTTCAGCTTTTCTTTACAGGCCTACAGACTTTAAATTATTTTTTATGACTGTTGTAAAAGTGGTCATTGCATGAGGCAGTCGCTAAGTAAGGACTACCTATTGCTCTCTTTGACTCCATGGCCATTTCACATTGTTGCATCATTCTTGCACAATAATAGCTGCTTTGTGCAAGCCCAGTTTTGCAGGCTGTTCTCGTTTATCTCTCCTGTGGCTCCAGGTTATTATCAACCACAGTCAACCAGAGGCCATCCTGGTCTTTGCTGCCTTCCAAATGGCTGGGTGATTGGGAGACTGGCATTCCTTACATGCTTCCTGCTTCTGTAACATGGCAGAGGATATGCCACTGGAGTCTCTGAGGGCATACAATATCTGTTATGCAGTGACGTGCGGTGAGGTTTATGGCTGGTGAGGCACTGACCCAGTGGTGGTTTTCAAATTTTTTTAGACTTGTGGACTTCCTCCCAGAATTCCACAGCCAGGCATGCTCAGTTCCAATTTAAAGCAACAGCATTTGTTTTTCTGCTTTGCGAAAGAATTTTCCTTTTTTCTTTTTCTCCTCCCTTCCCATCCTTCCTCCCTCTCTCCCTCCCTCCCCCCTCTCTCAAACACACACAAACACGTTGGATTGGACTACACACACTTTCCCCCAGCCCCGGAAAGATCCAGCCCAGCTTCACTGATTACAGGTTTGAAAAAGCAACGTGGCTCTGCCTGCAATCAAACCCTAACCCTTCCCTCCAGCCTTTGCCCAAAGCCCCGCACCAGTCGGATGAAGTTTGAATTCCTCCCCCTCCCTCCGACCCAGACATACCTTTTCCAGCTGTTTCAGAGAGGATTTCAACTCTGCTCTTGCCTCGGGTCCTCTGAAGAAGCCCCGTCCAAACGAGCGCCCTCTACTATGAGGCAGGAGAACTGCGTGCCTCACCTATGTCAAGAATTTTTAGGTTTTAAGCCTTGCTTAACTCTGTTCGAGTGATCATAAAACGCCTAAAGTCAGACTAGATGAGGCATGCAGTTTTCCTGCCTCATAGTAGAGGGCACTTTTTTAGAGGCTTTTTTAAACAGTTAAGCAGAGTCATCCACGGTGAGGCAGCAACTAGCTCAGCCTGACCTCAGCTCTCGCCTTTTTCCTTTTACTTTTTCTTTTCTTTTCATGATGACAGTGGTGAGGCTATGCCTCCCCTGCCTCCCCTGACTGCATGTCACTGCTGTTATGCCAGCCTCCCTGGAAACAATGCCTGTGTCCTGGGGTGTTACTTCCAGCATGGCTAATATAGCTAATGATCCAAGGGCTTAACCGCAGCATCTTTTGCAGTGTTGAGGTCTCAAAGGATTCTGGGAGGTGACCATGAAAGTTTAGAGGGTGCAAATGAAGTTATATTACCAAGTGTGATAAAAAAAAAACTGGTGGTACCGTAGGTTTACCAGGCAGGAAGAAATAGGTAAGATGGCCTGGAAGTGCATAGCTTGGTTCATTCCCATAATTTATGTTAAGTAGTTACTTGGTTATTCAGCTGTAATAGGGGACAGTGGGAAGAGCCATAGCCACAGGAACTAAGGCTCTTCCCACAGGATAAGTGGCAGATGAGCCTCAAGCATTTCAGAAGGGACCCTCTCTAGTTTCTTGGGCCACCAAGGTGAAAGGAAGAAATGTATATTCAGACTTGCAATATTCTATTATGATAACTTTACAATAAAGTATACCATATTTTTGGGAGTATAAGATGCACCTTTTTCCCTCAAAAAAGAGGCTGAGAATCTGGGTACGTCTTATACACTGAATACAGCAATTTTTGCCTCCTGAAACCCTGCCCCTTTCACCAAAATGGCCATGCAGAGCCTGTAAGAAGCTTTCAGAGAGCTCCTGGGGGCTGGGGAGGGTAGAATTGAGCAAAACACAGGCTGCTTTTTGCTTAATTTTCCCCCCCCCCCAGCCCCCAGGAGCACTCTATGAGCTTCCTAATGCCCTTTTTTTGAGAAAAAATGGGCCCGTTTTTGTGAAAAACTGGCTGTTTTTTGCTCGTTTTTTGCCTCCCCACCCCCGCAGGAACACTCTACAAGTTTCCTAAGGGCTATTCATGCCCTTTTTAAAAAAAATTCACCCGTTTTGTGAAAAATGGGCTGTTTTTGGGAGGTTTGCAGAGTGCAAAAACTTTTTTTTTAATTTGCTTCTTCAAATCCTTAGTGTGTCATATACTCCAGTGCGTCTTATACTCCAAAAAATATGGTATTTAGTTTCCTTCCTGTCTGGACCTACACGCTTCCTGTCTGGACATACCTGTTGTAAGGCTAACAGTGTGTCAATGTTTTGCTTAGAGCAGGGGTCGGCAACCTTAAACACTCAAAGAGCCACAAAGGTCCTAACCAGAAGCCCCCCCCCTTCAATTCTAGAGCTGACTGGAAGTCCGGTTCCCTCACCATAGAGTCTCCTCCTAGCGCAGCATCCTTTTTCCTCTACCTGTCCTAACTGAAAGCCCTATCAATTGTGGAGCCAACCGGTGAAAGGGAGCCACAGCAGAGGGATGAAAGAGCCACATGTGGCTCCAGAACGGCAGTTTGCTGACCCCTGGCTTAGAGCAAATAATTTACAAAAAATGGGAAGTTCTGGGCTTTCAATTCAACCCACCGTGACTTCTAACGTGGCTTAATTCTCCGTGCTCTCAGCTGACCATTTCTGACATTCAACAAATCACTACTGACTACAATGTGCAAATCCATTCCTTATGTGATCCTACACTTGTCTTAACCCTAGCTGCTTGAGTTCAACCTAAGCTCTCATTATTGATTTGTTTTTGGCTTAGTGTAACCCAGAAATAGTGGTTTGTAAATCAGTTTATGGTTTAGCACAAAGGTGAGAACCCATCCAATTTGACCAGCAGTGGTTTAAAAAATCCAATCACTTAGCTCACTCAAAACAAAGTGAGTATGAGTATAAAGTGAATATAGGATGCTGCCTTAATATGTTTTATCAGCAGCTCAACACTGAAACTAGTTAACTTTAGTGATGAAATCCAGTAAGTGAATCTGGTTATATTCTTATTTCTATTCATAAAAGGCTATTTTATGCCATGTATGTTTTTAGTGATCGATAGACTTTCCAGCTTTTTTCAGCTCTAGGAATTTGTGCCATATGTTTTGCAGTGAGAAAAAAAGAATTAATACACATTCAGAGTGTAAGTCTCATAGAAACTTTTGGCTTATTTAACTTTTTTCAAGTGTTCAAGGATTTGGAGTAGTATTAGCACTTTGAAGAGACAGGTATGATGTATGTTTAATGGTGATTTCAAAGGGATCCTATTAAAACGTCAAAATATCCATAAAAATATATGGCTAGCATTGGTAATTGCTAATACATCACTATGCAGAAAGATACGAGTTGTGGTGTTTTCTGATACATCGCTTATAAACTCACAAGGAACCTTATAGATCTGGCTTTTATTCAGATGTCCCTTTTGGAAGGATGTTGGAAAATAGACGCTTTGTAGTAAGCTGTACCTTAGGCACACGTCTGGTCAGTTGTATCTTTCCCTAGAGTGTGCAATGAGGCCTAGAAGAGGGGAGAGAAGGTGAGCTCTGGTAGTGGGATCGCAAATCAGAGGAACTTCGCTCTCTCTCGCTCTCTCTTCTCCAACCACCTCCAAAACTCTTAACAGTTCTTGCCTTGTCCAGACCTCTTGGCTATGTCTCAAGTCAAATAAAGTAGATGGTTGCTTACCGCAAGCTGAGATGATGCTGGGGGCTGCAGAACCAAGCTAAGCAGCCCAAGAACAAGGGGCCTATTGAGGAAAGGGGCTTTATGTCCTCAGCTGGGCAAACACGCAAGCTTTGCGTCTGGCCAGATTGGACTTCTGGGGTTTGATGGGCAACGAATGTGTGCAGAAATAGGAACCCAGGTCATACCTTAGAATGTGTACTGCAATAACAGAAAGAAGAAAAAACTATTTTATTTTAACTGTAAAAGGCATGGCTCAGTTTCCAGCATGCCAATATTTAGTCCACTCTTTGCAAGGATTCGAGACAACCTCACCCAACTTGGATTCCTCTATATGTTTTGGTCTGTGTTGCGGATCACCCCAGTAATATGTCCAGTGAGGATGGGAGCTATAGGCCAACACATCTGGAAGAAGAAAAGAAAGGCTAGTCCTAAGGCAAAAGCAAATTAGGAGTGTATTAGCACCTACCAAACAGAATGTTAGTTCTGCGCAACTGCATGGAAAATCAATTTAAACCAAGAAAGAAAATCAAGTTCTGGGTGTTTCTGATTCTATCCTCAACCTGAATTATGGGTTCCCTGCTGATTTTGCACAACTATACTTTTTGTGGGGTCCTTGATACTTTCTGAGCTTGGTTGTTTGCTTCCAGACATTTCATTACCAAACTAGGTAACTTCATCAGTGCTGCAAGAAACAAACTCAGAGAGCACCACAGACCCCACAATTCAACCCTGAGCGACAAATATTCTCTTCGATCAGCTATATTTATTCCCTGTTCTTATTATTTTAGAAGAGGGGACAACACTGTTTTGTCTTTTCCACCACCATTTTGTGTGCTATTTCCAGGTGCTACCAGACACAATCACTTGCTCCCTTATACCCCTTTTAAATTTATAATATGTAGGAGCTGGAATGAAATGGATAGGGGCTTTGTCTGATTCTCCTTGTAGCTCAAGCGGATAAGAACAGAACAGAAAAACAGAGTTGGAAGGAACCTTGGATGTCTTCTAGTCCAACCTCCTACTCAAGCAGGAAACCTTATAGCATTTCAGACAAATGGTTGTCCAATCGCTTCTTTAAAACCTCCAGTGTTGGAGCACCCACAATTTCTGGAGGCAAGTCTTTTCACTGATTAATTGTTCTGTCAGGAAATTTCTCCTTAGTTTTAGGTTGCTTCTCTCCTCGATTAGTTTCCATCTATTGCAGGGGTATCAAACTCACGTCATCACAGCATTGTCATGTGACATATCTTGACTTTCCCCTCCCCTCCTTTGCTAAACCAGGCATGGGCTTGGCCTGCGCATGACACATTTGGCCTGCAGGCTACAAGTTTGACTGCCCTGATCTATTGCTTCTTGTCCTGCCTTCAGGTGCTTTGGAGAATAGCTTGACTCCCTCTTCTTTGTGGCAGCCCCTGAGATATCAGAACACTGCTATCATGTCTCCCCTGGTCCTTCTTTTTATTAAACTAGACATACCCAGTTCCTGCAACCGTTCTTATACGTTTTAGCCTCCAGTCCCCTAATCAATATTTGTTGCTTTTCTCTGCACTCTTTCTAGAGTCTCAACATCTGTTCTATATTTCGGCAACCAAAACCGAATGCAATATTCCAAGTGTGGTCTTACCAAGGCATTATAAAGTGATATTAACACTGTTTGATCGGGTAATGGAAAGGCACACAAGGCTAAAGGCAAC
This sequence comes from Natrix helvetica, assembly GCF_964273705.1. Lineage (NCBI taxonomy): Eukaryota > Metazoa > Chordata > Lepidosauria > Squamata > Natricidae > Natrix > Natrix helvetica. The sequence continues at coordinate 212,258,510 of NC_138548.1, read as the reverse complement.
AACAGCTCTTTATTAAAGTACAAGTAAGAACAATCCAGCGAAGGTTGAGTCTGACAGCAGCCCTTTTATAGGGAGCTGTCAGACCCTTCGACCAATAGGATTAAACCTCTGTTCCCTCCGGAACAGAGGACCTTGGTGGAAACCACTGTAGTTGATACCAGTATCTAACACCCTTCTCCTCTTGGATGGAACAATCCGACTCGTTACGTAGTCACGCGGGTAGGTGGGCTTTTGGGTAGCCCTGCCAGACCTGCGCAGTTCAGTCAGAGAGTGTTCTTTGAACAGGTCGGACGGACCTGTTTGCTCTGCAGCTCCGCTTGGCGGAAGCTCCTGGAACCTTTCACAGGCCGCAGCTGGAGCTTCTAGACCCGGTTTGCTCTGAGCTCGCTGCGAGCCTGCAACATAACCAGATAAGTTTCCTGGTACCCTCGGGCTTTAACTGGCCGTGGAAGGAGTGACTGTTTGCTCCGTTTGGGTAGAGCTTTGGCTAACTCATGCAGAAGTTACCTCTGGTTGTCTAAGAGTGGAGTTGGAGAGGCGGCCACGGAGTTGTTCAATGTGCCTTCTCCAATTCGACCGTCCTCGAGCTCTACAAGATAAGAGTGAGGCCCGGTGATGCCTATCACTGTGGCAGGAATCCACAGAGTTCCCCCGGCGTAGTTGTGGGTGTAAACTGAATTGCCTACGCTAAAGTTCCGAATTTTGCTCTTGGAGTCAGGGGACGATGCGGCAGAATAGTTTGGGTGTAGCTGGTCTAAGTGGGACCTTAGCCGGTGACCCATGAGAAGCTCGGAGGGGCTTCTCCCTGTAGTGGCACTGGTGTGATGTGCTGAATTAGCAAATAGTGGTCAACCCATGTTTGCCAATCTCCCGGGCCCATCCTAGTGAGGGCCTCTTTTGCAGATCTCACCATTCTCTCTGCCTGACCATTGGAGGCCGGATGAAATGGCGTGACTAGGGCATGCCTGATTCCCTGAGCTGCTAAGACTGTCTCAACTTGCATGGCCGTGAATTGCGGCCCGTTGTCAGAGGCCAGGACGTCGGGCAGGCCGTGGGTGGAGAAAAGTCTCTGTAGTACCTTGATGTACCTTCTGCCATAGTGGAGGTCATCAGGACTACCTCTAGCCATTTCGAGTAGGCGTCCACAACTACGAGGAATGTCTGACCATAAACTGGGCCAGCAAAGTCAATGTGCACCCTAGACCACAGTGCTTGAGGATGCTCCCACTCCTTAGCGGGGGCCTCTGAGGAAACTGGTCTAGACTCCTGGCACAGTGTGCAGGTAGCCACCCATTCTTCAATCTCCCTGTCCATGTTAGGCCACCACACATAACTCCTAGCCAAAGACTTCATCCTGACAATTCCCGGATGCCCTACGTGTAAAGCCTCTAATACTGCAATGTGCAGTTTGGGTGGAACAACTACCCTGTTCCCTCACAGTAAACAGCCATTTACAACAGATAACTCATCACGTTTGCTAAAATACATTTTGAAATCAGCCCCAACAGGCCCCTTGGGCCACCCCCTCCACACCCAGTTCAAAACCTGTTTGATGGTGGAGTCCTTTGCAGAGTGACGGGCAACATCACTGGATGAAACAGGACCAATCTCAAGGCAGTCAATGAGGAGGACTGGCATCTCGGGGATAGGGTCAGCAAGAAGTTCAGGCAGCGGGAATCAGCTCAAAGCATCGGCGTGCCCCAAAGTGGTGCCTGGTCGGTGGATGAGACAGTAGGAGTAGGCAGATAAGAAGTTGGTCCATCTGGTTATCTGCAGTGATAATGACACTGGGGTAGGTCAGTCCCCAGCCAGCAAACCCAGTAGCGGCTTGTGGTCTGTAATTAGTTCAAAATCACGGCCATATAGGTACTCATGGAACCTTTTTACTCTGGCCACGGCAGCCAAAGCCTCACAGTCCAGCTGGCTGTAGTTCCGCTCGGCAGCGGACAAGGTCCTAGAATAAAAGGCTATGGGAGCCTCGGTTCCATTGGGCATGCGGTGGCTGAGGATAGCGCCGAAGCCGAACTGAGAAGCGTCGCAGGTCAGCACCAATGGCAGGGTTTGGCTGTATTGTATTAGAAAAGTGTCCGCCAACAGGAGTCTTTTTACCACGGCAAATGCGGCAACTTCAGCTCTGCCCCAGGACCACTTTGTGTTCTTTGCCAGGAGACGGTGTAGAGGCTCAGCAACGGTGGCTTTCTGTTCTTCAGGGGAAATTTCCTGACAGTTAGAACAATTAATCAGTGGAACAGCTTGCCTCCAGAAGTTGTGAATGCCCCAACACTGGAAGTCTTTAAGAAGATGTTGGATAGCCATTTGTCTGAAACGGTATAGGGTTTCCTGCCTAGGCAGGGGGTTGGACTAGAAGACCTTTAAGGTCCCTTCCAACTCTACTATTGTATTGTATTGTATTGTTTAAGAAAGACGCTGTAGAAATTAAGGAGCCTGAGGAACGTCTGCAGCTTGGTTTGATTGTGAGGTGTAAGGCATCCTGGATTGCTTGAATTTATTGGATGGTCGGGTGAATCCCAGAACCGTCGATTAGGTACCCTAAGAATTCAACCCTTGGCACGTTAATTTGGCATTTTTCTTTTTTGAGACGAAGGCCTTTGTCTCTAATTCTAGTCAAAATTGTTCACAAATGTTTGAAAAGTTGTGCCTCATTTGCAGCCAATACCAAGATGTCATCGGAATAGGGGACGACTCCTGGAATCCCCTGCAAAAGCCGTTCCATGATGCTTTGGAACAGTCCAGGGGCAATACTAACACCGAATTGCAGGCGGTGGAATTTGAATGCACCCCTGTGCGTCACAATGGTTTGGGCCACCGCTGTAGTACCATCTACAGGCAATTGTTGGTATACCTGCGCCATGTCCAATTTAGCAAAAAAATTTCCTGGGCCTAAAGAATGTAGTAGGTGCTGTACAATGGGTACAGGGTAAGAGCTTTGTTGCTTTATTGATTGTGCATTTGTAGTCTACGCAGATGCAGACAGACCCATCAGATTTGACAGGTGTCAATATGGGGGTCTCCCAGCATACGTGATCAATCGCTCTAGGATTCCCTGGCCTACAAGCTTGTCAATTTCCCTATCAATTTTGGGGCGGAGAGCAAAAGGTACTCTCCTGGGTTTTAGCCTTATGGGGGCTATATTGGGATCCAAATTAAAGGAGATTGGAGTCCCCACATACTTACCCAGACCCATGCCAAAGACATCCTCGAACTCCTTAAAGATGGCTTCGGCGCTTTTGTCTTTCAAGGCGTTGATAACGGTCACTTCTAGGCCCAGGGCTTCGAACCAGTCAAGCCCCAGGAGGCTTTGCAGGTTGCTGCTGACCACCGTCACTGGGAGTTGGCCACTGAAATGCTTGAATTTCACCCAGAAGGTGCCTTGGTCAGAGGTGTGGTAGGTGACTCTAGTGTCGCCCTCTGAGTGCCATGGTGGCTTCTGCCAGGCCCCTTGGTTGGACCTCTGCTGGCGGTTTGGTGCGCTTCTTGGCTGCCAGGTAGTAGCAGGCAGTTCGCTCTGGCACACCTTGGCGATGTGCCCCTTTCGCTCGCAGCACTGGCAGGTAGCATCGCAGAAACGGCAAGCCGATCTTGCATGGTCTCCTCCACAGCTAGCGCAAGGTGGGAGATGCAGTTTGAATTTGCGCGCCGGCTGGGCGCAGCTACTGCGCATCCGGCAGCTGTCATCTTCCTCGCCTTCTGAGCTCTCGGCCTCTGCAGCCTCGCGATGTATGCGTGTACTCTTTCGCACATCTTGTGGAGCGCTTTGGCGCTGCAGAGTTTCAGTGGATTTGACGGCCAATTTGGACGCCCTGGCTTCGTCCAAGGCAATTTGTAGAGTGAGGTTAGATTTAGCGAGTAACCTCCTCTGTAAATTTATGTCCTGCACACTGCATATAATGCAGTCAAGAATAAGTTCATCTAGGTCTCTGAACTCGCAGTATGCCGTGGCTTTTCGTAGCGCCACAACGTACTCGTTGATCGATTTGCACTCCTTTGGGTTCCGAATTTTAAATTTGTGCTGGCGAACATGCTTGGATGGCTTGGGGGCACAGTGGGTCCTCAGTGTCTGCTGGAGCACGGACCAAGAGACCGATTGTAGCGGCGTTGGTTCAGAGAGGTCTTTCGCCGTTTCGAACACTTCCCGGCCACAGTATCCGAGGAACATGTTCTTCTTGCGGCCTTCAGAAAGGCCCATGAGGTTATTGGCCTCGAGGAAGCAGACAAACCATAGCATATATGAGTCCCAGTGCTCGGTGACTGGGTCATACAGAGTCGGTGGCGCGTGCGTGGCCATTTTGTGTTCTGAGGGTGTTTTGAGTTTGCCGCTCAAAATGGCTGCTCGAAGCCGCGCTGAGCTCCGGGCTGGATGTACTCGTTGGATTGCTACGCTCTTTTTGGTTCGCCTAGTTGCCTTCCAATCCCACCTTCGTCACCAGTGTTTGATTGAGTAATGGAAAGGCACACAAGGCTAAAGGCAACAACTGCTCTTTATTAAAGTACAAGAAGTAAGAACAATCGAGCGAAGGTTGAGTCTGACAGCAGCCATTTTTTAGGGAGCTGTCAGACCGTCAGACCAATAGGATTAAACCTCTGTTCCCGCCAGAACAGAGGACCTTGGTGGAAACCACTGTAGTTGATACCAGTATCTAACAAACACTTGGTATGAACTTGATTCTGCACCGCTGTTAATTGCAGCCTAGGTTTGCATTGGCTTTTTTGGCAGATGCAGCGCACTTTGGCTCATAGTTCAGGGATTGTCCATTAGGACTCCAAGATCTCTGTTGCAGTTACTACTAATGAGCCAGGTACTACTCACAGCAACAGCAACACAAGGCAAAGCAGGATGATAATTGTTCCTCCTCACACACCTCTACTACCCAGTGACCTACCATTGAGAACCCACACATATGAAGAGCCCACTTTCTTTCTGATCAGGCATGATCATGCATGACGTAGGAGGCAATGTCCAGGGAGGCAGATAATCCAGTTTCTCCAGCAACCCAAGCCAAACTGGCCCAGAAAATGGAGAGGATACCGTTTGTACTTTGGCACAATCAGTAGTTGCCAGGCAGATTCCATCTTAACCTTATCTTCATTAATGTCAGTGAGACATTGTAGATCATATGCCTGGCAAAACTTGCACTGGGAGAAGTCTATGGAGATTCTCAGTCATCCGGGTCATGGTTGTCCCAAAGGTGCTTTTTCAGGAGGCAACTGGACTTTGGTTTTTGTTTTTTCCTTTAAAGACTGCATAGACTGCATAGACTTTTAGCATTTCCAACAGCCCTCCCAGTGAAGGGATACAGGGCAGAAAACATCCTGCGGCCAAGAAGGCTCCACACCCATTTGCAGGACCCTGAGAACACAGATAAACCTCCGGGTGGCCTCAATGACTCTCTGAAAGAATGCAAATGACCAGCTGTCTGCAAGGACTATAAATACTTCCATTTCTCACCATCCAGTCAGAGTTGAAGAAGCTTCTTGGATGAGAAGCAAAATGTCTTCAAAGAAAAAACAAGAAAGTCCAATTGCCTCCTGAAAAAGCACCTATGTGATAGGAGAAGAGGGACGTTAGTGCTTTCAATCTGGACAGCTGAAGACAAATATAAGTTGGCTGTGCTTCAGGGTGGAGAGGGGATAACATGGTCAGGAGACCATCTCCATACCACATGAATGGGACATGAAATGAGCCTTCATTGTATCATGAGAACACAGCAAAAGTGGAGGCACACAGATAAGCTAGCAGCCAGTTGACAATAGACAAGTGCCTGAGATCCATTGAAGTAGTCTGTGAATTTATAGTATTCCATTTGTGCATAGTATTTACAAAAGCCCTTTAAAAGGGAAAGGAATATTATTGTGGCCTTCACTGGCCCCTAGTGGTGAACAGAGGCCATTACAGTTGCAAAAAAAGCTAACTGCCAGCCATAAACCACTTGCCTAAATACATGCAATACAAATCCCGCTTTGGGACTTTTTTAGAAATTGGGGGGAAAAGGATAAAAACCTAATATATACACTGTTTATATCATCTCAAAAATATATGGGAATATCTTCAGGGAAGCAAAAACCCAGAGGAGCGAGGACTGAAATAGATCAGCCTAATTCATTATTAACAATGTTAATACTTCCACCTTAAGCAGTTCCTTCTGTTTAGCTCAGGAGAACAGTAGGCACTACATTTTTAGAATGGCCAGGAATACTTCTAATGCAAATCTTCTCAATGCATGTTACAAATAAACATTCCAGAATGGTGGACAAAGGAACTGCTTTTCATAGGAAAGACAAGTACTGGGCCTCCATCATTACTTTCCCTTCAAGCATCAGAATTTGTTTTGCCCCCTGCTCAACCAGGAGACCCTTATACAATTGGCTGTCCAGTCTTTTCTTAAAAACCTACAGGGATGAAGCACCCACAACTTCTGAAGGCAAGCTGTTCCACTGGTAATTAATTGTCCTCACCATTGGAAGTTTAATTCCAGGTCTCCTTTTTTGACACAAGTATTGTGGCCCGCCAGTGGCCAGCACAGCTGGCAGCAGAGTCAGACAGTGAGGAGGTTGGGGAAGAACATGGGCCAGTCCTGGGGACTGAGGAAAGTTCACTCGAGGGCTGTGTGTTAGAGGCAGAGAGGGAGCTAGAGAGCAGTGAGGCAGAGGAACAGCTGGAGCTTGTTCCCAGTGTGCGCATGCACAGAGCTGCCAGAAGACAACAACTAAGAAAGCAGGGTCGACTTGGAGGAGGAAAGCCACACCTTGGAGGTGATTGGCCCCTCCCATAGGAAACAAAAGAGGAACGAATGGGGAGTGGGCTTTTGCAGGAAACAATTCGTTCCTTCAGTTGTTTCAAGAGTGGAAAGTTCTGTTTATGACTTTAAGAGACTCTGTGCCAAGTTTGCCTTGCCCTGCATTTGGAAACTAGCTATCTGGCAGGTCTCCAAACAAGATAAGGTTCATGTTGATAAATATTCCTTGGAAAGACTGTTTGCTACGCCTCGCTGACTGTGAATGAAAGGAATTCGCAGTCGTGTAAATAAAAGGGGTTTTGCCGGGACCAAGGGACTCTGCTTCTTGCTTTTTAAGGAAGAGTGGGTCAGAACACCTAACTCCTGAATGACAAAGAAGACAGAAAGCTTGTACTGTTAGCAAATATTTATTTTATTTATCTTTTTCATGTATTTATTGCACTTCAATGTTAGACAAAAAATAAATTCTCTCTTTTCTCTGCCTTGCCAGCATCTTTAACGAGTCTTTTGGACCCCCAGCAGTAGCAGTAGCAGCAGCAGCAAATAAACCCCTCTCCATTTTTCCCATTGCAGCAAATATACTTCAATTTAGGGAGGGGACTCTTTGTTCCTACATACATCTCTAAGAAAAAGTGCAACGTTTGGTTTCATTTCAAAGCAGTGTTGAACAGCAGCAGCAAGTATCCCTCCCACCCTGCAAAGAACACCAAATATTCCCCACATCATGCAACAGGAGGGTGATTCAAACATGCTATGGGAACTCCTGTAAATGGGATGGAAAACCTGTCATATATCAATGTAGAGAACCAGGCAAGGCTGACCACAACCAGACAGGGACACTGGGAGATCCTACTGGAGAGAAGAGGGAGTCTAGGATCCTCCTCTCTTTTTTTTGGTCATCTCCAAGTCTTTTAAAAATATCCCAACATGGGTCCGCTTCTTTTTTTAAATTTGTAATTTGATATGGGGAAAAATGGTTCCTAGGTTGTCAAGGGCTAGAGCTCTCAAAGTCTATTAAATCCGTGCATCTGCAGTCCCATCTTGTTCTGAGCACAGAATTTGGGGTTACAGAAGTTAGCATCCTGAGCATCTCCACTTTCATTCCGCTTCTATTTGTCGTGGGAAAATACATTTTCAATTCTTTCAAAGTTGGGCTTCGGCAAAACCCGAAGCCCCAAATACACATCAGAGTCATTTCTCCAATGCCGTGTCACAATCGGGCATAAATAATAATAAAAACAAACCAACCTAGAGAGTGCAATTGAATCTACACACCTATGTGATCCTTTGGTGCTCTAAACCACGTACATATTGCATGAGACACTGATGTGCCATTGTGATGTACAGTCTCAGAAATCCAGAAAAACCATAGAATTTTTAGAGATCAGAGGATGAAACTTCAGTATTCAACATAGCTTCCAGTGCCACCTTCACCTTCACTAGTGGAAGCAGAATAAATTATGCAAAATAAACAAACACGGCATCTGTTTAAGTTGGATAATCTACTAGGTCATAATTTACACATTGCTTGGCACAGAATCTGGTTGCTTAAAACAAAAGTAATATAAAGTGCAAAGAACACACCACTCCCCAAGGAAGGCAGTCTACCATGAATGGGTGAGTTAGTCAAAAAACTCTTGGGTTTATATGGGAAATCTATCATAAAAGATGGTGCTGAATAGAGTAAGAAAGGCAGCTTGGAGGGGGCTTGGGATTCTTGGCTCCATCCTTAAAAAGGAATGGGATTTGGAATTAAAATGAGACGCCAAGGGTTTCTAGGATAAAATCTCTCAAACTTCACCCTTTAAGGGGGTAGAAAAGCACCAAAGTCCAGAAGTAACCAGAAAAGCTGAGCAGAAAAGTATTCGGAGTGTTTGCTCTGCTTAGCCCTTTCTTCCTTATGGCTGAACCTTATAGAGATGGAAGGAAGACTGGCTAATCCAAATCTCTTTCTCTCTTCCAATAGAGGTAGTCCTCAACTTACGACCAGAATTGAGCCCCAAATTTTTGCTGTTAAGTGAGACATTTGTTAAGTGAGCTTTGGCCCATTTTACGACCTTTTCTTGCTATGGTTGTTAAATTAATCACGTGTTTGTTAAGGGAATCTGGCTTCCCCATTGACTTTGCTTGTCAAAAGGTTGCAAAAGGTGATTACAGGACCGCAACCATCATAAATATAAATTAGTTGCCAAGCATCTGTCACTAAATAAACTGTTGTTAAGTCAAGGGCTACCTGTGGCTCTTTTGAATCATTCAACTACGATCACTATCCCTTGCTGAGAAACTAGACTTCCGATCAACTGACAGCATCTCCATAGCTTTCCTCCTCTTACGACTTCTCTCTAATTTGCTGTAGACGCAACAGAGAATGGAGAGCAAATCTGCCACAAACTGGTGGAAGACCTTTTGCATTTTTGTTTGAGATCCTTATGAAATATGGGTTACCTAGGCACTCATACCTGACAAGATGAAAGAGAATTGGGGCTTTGCTTAATCGGTTGCCGAGATGAGACGGGGTGGAAAACTTAAGTAGTTCTAGTTCCTATTTGATGAGACCATCTACTTTGTTAAAACCTCTTTGATGTTTGTGTGTGCGCACACACTTTCTGAGAACAGCAGCAAGGGAACAGAGGCTAACAAAGGAAAAGGGGGGGGGGAAAGTCTTGAAATTGGGGCTACACTAGTGTGCAGATTAAGGAAGCTAGGTTTGGGAGTAACTGCCTTACCAGGTGGTCCTACATTTGTCCCACCCTCAAGAGCTACCAAGGATTACTGTTATGTACAATGTAGCTGGTGCTTTTTTATATACAGGGCAGAGCCTCAAAACAACACTGTATGGAAATACATGTGTGAATATATGCATGCGTGTGTATACACACCCACACCCGTTTAGAAACAACAGATGCGTCCAGTTTGTTTGCCTGATCTCTCTTGGCACGTAAATGATCTTCAGTCTGCATTGTGCTGTGGAGAGCGCTATCTGGGAAATGCATCCTTCCTCCTTTCTCCCATCTCTCTTCTCACTGGATCTACTCCAACGAGCTGCCAGGGGCCATAGGCTTCCTGCCTTTGTCGTGTCCTTTCTACACCTCTTATTTCATCATTACAGTCATTTCCCAAAGAGCAACATTTAGTCCGCTGCAGTAAATTTACTTGATGGTGGGGTTTCTTTTTTTTTTTCTTTCTTTCCTAAAAAAGTCTTAGGGGCATGTGAGATCGATGTGCTGGAATTAAGGGTTGATCCAGAAGGCAAGAGGTTTCTCTGAATGCTGCTTGTTGAGAGTTCTCAGGTCGGGGAGACGGAGAAGCAGCTTGGGGAAAAGCGTGGAGTCATCTGGATGCTTCTTGATTACCACAGTTCTCAAGGCCCGGATTAAAGTCTCCTGAAGAATTTCAACAGCATCCACATCAGAGATCCCGGAGCGATCTGGGAAAACCAAAACAAACGTGTTAAAAATTAAAACAGAGAAAGAAGACATGGAAAAGAGGGGAGTGGGTTTAGCTGTCTTGGAAAAATGACGGCATACAGGTATAGTCCTCGATTTACAACCACAATTGAACCCAGACATTCTGTTGCTAAGCATGACAGTTGTTGCCCCGGTTTTTAAGGGAATCACTTAAGTGTTAATTTAGTACCACCATAGTTAAATGAATCTGGCTTCCCCATTGACTTAGCTTGTCAAAAAGTTGCAAAAAGTGACCCAAGGACACTGCAACAGTCATAAATATGAGCCAGTTGCCAAGTATCCAATTTTTTTTTTAGGGTTTTTTTTTCAACATATGAACATTTCATCTTTCCTTAAACAGTGTGTCATCTGGGCACAAATAACTGTGCAACAGCTGTCAGCATTTATAACATCATTCACATTAATATTAATTCTCTAATCTTAAAATTGTAGTATATTAAACAATCGAACATTATTAACCTATTCATTTTCCTCTTAACATATCTTCTAATAAAAATACAATAACATTAAGCATAATTATCTTCCTCATCATAATACAAACACTTATCATCTTATTTATACCTCTATCTTAACATATTTTCTATTCTTCTTTAATCTTCTTTATCTCCAATTTTCCTTTTTATTCTCTAACCACTGATAAAATACTTCCCATATCATGTAATATTCAGTTTGTTCTTTCTCGTTCATTATTAGTGTTAATCTATTCATTTACCATATTTTTCAGAGTATAAGATGCACCTTTTCCCCTCTAAAAAGAGGCTGAAAATCTGGGTGCGTCTTATACATCGAATACAGCATTTTTTTGCCTCCTGAAGCCCCGCCCCTTCACGAAAATGGCCGTGCATAGCCTTATGGAGGCTTTCACACAGCTCCTGGGGGCTGGGGAGGGCAGAAATAAGCAAAAAAATGGGCCTTTTTGCCCCCCATCCCGCAGCCCCCAGCAGCACTCTATAAGCCTCCATAAGGCTACGCATGCAATTTTTTTGACAAAAAACAGCCTGTTTTCGTGAAAAACAGGCCGTTTTTTGCTCATTTTGCCGCGCCCCCCCAGGAGCACTCTGCAAGCCTCCCCCAAGGCTATTCATGCCTTTTACTTGGAAAAAACCGGGCCCGTTTTCGCAAAAAAACAGGCGGTTTTGGGGAGGTTTGCAGAGTGCAAAACTTTTTTTTCCTTTCGGAAAGCTGTTTAATTAGAGTGGTTGATGAGAATTACAATGGTCAAGTGCTGTGCCAGCAGAAACAAAGTTTTAAGTGCTACAGGTTGTCAGCTATAGATAAATACACCTGGAAACATCTACCTACCTACCTACTCTCTCTCTCTCCCTACTGTATTACTCTCTCTCCCTCTATCTACTTATATACCTACCTACCTACTCTCTCTCCCCCCCCATCTACTGTATTACTCTCTCTCCCTCTATCTACTTATATACCTACCTACCTACGCTCTCTCTCCCCCATCTACTGTATTTCTCTCTATTTTTCTCTCTCTATCCCTCTACCTACCAACCTACCTACTCTCTCTCTCCCTACCTATCTACTGTATTTCTCTCTCTCTCTCTATTCCTCTACCTACCTACCTACCTATCTTCACTCTCTCTCCCTACCTACTGTATTTCTCTCTATATATATATTTCTCTCTCTCTCTATCCCTTTACCTATCTACCTACCTAACTACTCTCTCTCTCCCTACCTACCTACTGTATTTCTCTCTCTTTCTCTCCCTCTCTCTCCCTCTATCTACCTCAATTTTACAAGCATTGTTACAATGTCATAAAGTGAGTAATCATGGTCCTTAAGTAAATCATACGGTCGTTAAGCCAACCACATGGTCCTTATCTATATCCTGCATATCCAAGGGGCATTTTTGGTTGCAAACCAGCAAAAGTCATAAATCACAGTCACATGACCATGGGCCCCACTGCAACCAACCAATTGTAATTTGGCCAAGCACCCAAAATCTGATCACTTAATCAATGAGGAGGGGGAGATGGCAATTGTAACTTTAAGAACAGGTTGTAAGTAGCTTTTTTGAAGTCTGTCATAACTTCAAATAGTCATTAATTGATCAATCATAAGTCAAGGACTACTTGTACTATTTCACTAGATTGTCAATATCAAACAGTTATTGGAAATATCCTATTATCAAATACATAGAATACAAAATGGGAAAGTAATCTGTGTTCTATATAAGAGGATGTACAATGCAGGGTATATGCATGCATGGAACATAACTAGAATTACACAGTATATCTAATTATATTATATTGCATTTTACTGTTTTTGACCCTTCACATTCTGTTTCTTCTAGATGCACAAAAAGGACAGAATATACTCTTCTGATAAGCCTAATACTTGCTGGACTTCTGAAATTTGCATGGGTATTTCTCACACACTTTCTTGCTCACTGGATAGAGGAATTTTAGCGGAATCCTAAAAAATTTAATCTTGTACCCATTACCATAGCTTCAGCATAAACACAACTGCACCCATATTTCTAAATGGCAGCACCATTAGGACCTGCCTTTAAGTCCCTATGCTGGGAAAACTTTTCTTTCAATGATGATGTTTTCCTTCTCATCAGAAAATGTCAAAAAAGCAGCTCAGTTGCCTTTTCCACTGGGATGCACTGGGGGACTGTTTTTGTCTCCCCAGGCTCCAACCAGATTTATTTCTTAATTCATGCTTCCTTTTGCAGGCTTCTTCCATTATACCAAATTAGGTTCCATTCTGCTTCGGTTACAGAGATGATCTTACTGGCAGACAGACTCCAACTATGAGATCCTCCATTAAGGCAGGTAGCCCTCGACTTACGACAACTATTGAGCCCCAAAATTCCATTACTAAGCAGGGCAGTTGTTAAAGAGAGATTTGCCCCGTTTTACGATCATGTTTGCCATAGTTGTTAAGTGAATCACTGCAATTGTTAAGTTGGTAACATGGTTGTCAAGTGAATCCCCATTGCCTTTGCTTGTCAGGTGGTTGCAGAAGGCGATCACATGACCCTGGAACACTATACGCCAGTTGCCAAGCATCCAAATTTTGATCATGTGACCATGCAAATGTCATGTGACAAATGATCATAAGTCACTTTTTTCAATGCTGTTGCAACTTCGATCACTAAACGAATGTTTCTTAAGTTGAGGACTACCTACAGCAGTGATGATGAACCTAAGGCATGCATGCCAGAAGTGGCATGTAGAGCCATCTCTCTGGGCATACCAATCGTTGTCCGTTGCTCTTCCAGGTTCCAGCACGCACATACTTGCTGGCCAGCTGGTCTTTGCATGCGTGGAAGCTCCAGAAACTGGAAGAGTAGCTCCCTGGTGCACATACGTGCTTGCAGGAAGCTGAGCTTCCGGTTTCCAGTGCATGCATGCACACCGGCCAGCTGGTCTTCAAGCACGCCAGAAACCGGAAGCAGGTAACCAGTGCACATGTGCACGCTGGGAACCGGAAGCTCAGCATGCATGTGCTGCGGAACTGCTCTTCCAGTTTCCACTGCTCCCGTTTTGGCACATGGTGCCTAAAAGGTTCCCAACATTGACCGACAGAGACTCCATCACAGGATTACAGTAGAGGAGGAAGGGCTTTAGCAAAAGCTACAAGAGCTCTTGCAACAAGTCTGTCTCTCTACGCAAAGCCTTAGTCTGGTTGTATCACTATAACAAAACTCACACCCACCTGCTGAGACAAGGACCACAGCCATGAAGAGGGCCATCTCTTGTGCATCTAAGCCCAAGGAACTGAGCTTCTCGCTGAACTCAAACATGGCATCCAGCAGAGAGCCCATGCCCATGGAACGCAGGCTGCCGAGTGAATAGGTTTCCCCACTCAGAAATGTTACTTTCTTCTCCTTGGGGCTGAAGAGGGTGGAGAAGCGCACCATCAGCACCTAGGAAAGGACGGATGGTAGAACAGAGTCACTTTAAGCAAAGAAACATCTTTTTGACATTCTCGACTGAATGAAGAAACAACAAGCAACTCATAATTTCCCCACAGCAACCTTGTTATCATCTGCATCTGAAGAACCACAAAGAAATTTGAAAAAAATAATAATAATAAGGTGCCCAGCCTGGAAAAGTGAGGCAGTATCTAACATGTGTGCTGTTTACATCTTGGGAGCAAGCCAAAGGCCTAACCAGTAATCTAGTCCCAGTGTAAAATTGGTAAAGATTTATAGGTAGAACTTTCTTGTCCCTACTTGTGTTTTCCATAGTTGGGCAATTCCTGGGACACAAGAATGCTATTTGGAAAGAGTTCCAAATTCTGAGAAGAGAGTGTCCTAATTATAAGAAAAATTCCCTATTCCGATAACAAAAGCAGCAAGCATGCAGTCTGCAGGGAGGTCTCAGCTTCAGCTCCCATGAAACCTTGCCAACAAGAGGTATGTTCTCCAGATGATAGCAAAACTATTTGACAATTAAAAAGCCATTCCATAACTTTGATACTGTGGAAAACAAACCCATCCCAAAAAGAGCCATATATCTGTGCTTCCTCATTCTTGCTCTGTGCCTTCATAGCTTATCTACAAAACAAAAAAATCATGCTGAACACTGTTGCAATGCAGAAAAGAACTTGAGGCTAACTAAGGGTTGCATCAAACGTTTTTTGCATAGACCTCGGGGGGGGGGGGGAGGGTAGCTGTCCACAGAAAAGATGCACCCAGCACTGACCTGGAAAGTGCCCGCTTTGAGGAGCATGACTTGATCCTGCTGGCAGAGCGACTGGAAGCCCGGGATGCTCTTGGCAAACTCGACCACCTCCTGGACAGCTGGTGTGAAGCATTGTAAGAACTCTTCCCACACTTGCTGACTGCTCTTGCCACTGCCACAATAAGGGGTGGCATTCAGAGGACAAGCCTACATGCCACAAAAGAGATTGACAGAAAGAGGTTATGTTTAGTCAAACAAAAGCTCAATGCAAACGATCCATTTTAACACTCAAATGATAATTTTATTTAATACTTTTAAAAGTTGCTTGTTCTCGCAACACATACACACAGGCTTTGTTACTAGAATACAGAGTAAACTAGTTAAACACAAAGGCGCATCCAGATGCAATGAAAGGATAGAACTGGTAAAGGGATAGGAGGAGAGGAAGAGAGAAGAATGATAAAAGGGTAATTTGCCTTTGTAATTTGGAAAAAAGAATATTTGTAACTTTTTTCTTCTTCCAGCCAACGTCATTTGCAAAACTCTCTCTCTCTCACACACACACACACTCCAGTGGGATAAAAAGATTTTTAAAAGTGTCTTGGATTACTAGAAAGCATTGCTGGAAGGTAAAAGAGGCCAATTTGCCATTTTTCACTTGAAGGTCTTCCCATATGCCACCATTTCAAACAGTTTTAACAGTGAACTCAGTAGCTTGCCAATGTGGACCTGCCATCAACAACTAATTGTCATTTTTAAACTGTATTTGAGAAGTGGCCAAAATGTTTTCATTAAAGCAATGGATTGGCTCAAAACTTTGTTCAAAAAAAGAAACCAGTCAAATTTTTCATGAACTCAAACAGATGAGAAAACACCAGACTTGCAATTTTATTTCTTACTTTTCTTGGTAAAACTAAGAGCCACAAACCATTGTTTTGCTTGCCAAAATCAGGAGCTATTTTGCATTTGTGGTGGCAACTGTCTGTGGTACACAGCTCTTCACCTTTACCGATTGATCTGGCCACAGCCATTCCATCTGGAGGGCACCACTTTTACTATTCAATCCTGTAGTTCATGTTTTTAAAAATTAGAGCAAGAGCTATTCCTGACTTAAAATAGGGGCAAGGATAGGAATTGGCAATGGGAATCACAGATACCTTGCAGAGGTGGTATTCAGCAGGTTCTGACCAGTTCTGGAGAACCGGTAGCGGAAATTTTGAGTAGTTTGGAGAACCAGTAAATACCACCTCTGATTGGCCCTGCCCCCATCTATTCTCTGCCTCCCAAATCCCAGCTGATCGGGAGGAAATGGGAATTTTACAGTATCCTTTCCCTGCCATACCCACCGAGCCACGCCCACCAAGCCACGCCCACCAAGCCATGCCCACAGAACCGGTAGTAAAAAATTTTGAATCCCACCACTGATACCATGCCAGCTTGTTCTGCCAATCCAAAGATACAAGAGAGAACAAATTTTGCATTCTCATTTCGACTGCACTACCGATACTTTACAGCAGGGGGATGTCAAGGATTTGGAAATCAGTTTTCAATTGGCAAAGCTGATCTTTTTAATCAGAGATCTAAGGCAGCAGACCCAAATCCTTGCTCTGCAGGTTTTCCTCAATTGTAACATCTAAGATTTTAAACTTCTGGAAAGAAACGCAACGTGGCTCAAGCATTAACCAGCAGAGACTCAACAGAGTGCCTTACTATTACAGCTGCTTTTTGGCTTAGTTCTGGTTGACCAGACATTCTCTGGAACAAGATGCCATCAGTCCTCCTGTACTATTTCCCACAATCGTTTGCAGGAAATAGTCCGAAAGGGCGCGTGCAGAGTATTTCAAGAAAGTTGCCTGTACAGGGTGGATATCTCCACATCCCCAGCCACCACTCCCCCAGTATAAGGCTGGCCTACTTACAATGCCTCTTCTGGTGGTTCCCCGCCATGGACAGCTCCTCTGGGCACTTCCCTCAGAATAACCAAAATCAAAGGATGGGTAGCATCCCGCATTTTGCAGATAATTGGCCTGCTGGGTCTGGAAGATCTCATTGCCATAGCAGGAGGGGCTGTTGTCAACATAACAGGATGGTTCTTGAGGGTTGTAGCTGGAGAGGCGAAGAGTGGCTGATTCGTACTGCCCATAACCCAGGGAATGGTTCAGCTGCGGCTGTTCGTTGTAGTTGGTCAAAGGGGCAGCCTCGGCCCCCGGGGAGCTACTACGCCTGCCCAGACGGTCCTGCCCGCTGAGGAAGATGTCGTGATAAGCCCTGGAGATGGCATTTATTGCCTCCTCTTCCTGTGTGTTAGGGCTGGGTGGAGCATCCGCCTCAGAGCTCAGGCCCACATCCATGGGGACCTCATTCAGGCTGTTCATGTAGCTCTGCATCTCATCCAGCAGGCGCTGCTTCTCTCGCTTAGGGATGCGCCCAAAACGCACAGCTGTGGAAGGGAAGAAGGAGCGTGACAATCTGAGGGTCGAGGAGACATTAAGCTGTAACAAGCAGCAGTAAAGTAACTGAACAGGTGGACTTTTCTCCTGTGCCCTAGCCCTACAGGAAGAGAAGCTGCGCCCTAACACGATTGTACCGAAGGAGGCATCTCTAGCTGGGCAAATAAGGAAAACTGCACGATTTGTCAACGTCACTTAATACGAACATGATGATGCTCAGGGAAGCCCACACAAACTCTCAGGCACACACATGTACAATACGGTTGTCTTCTCCAATTTAGCAGGTGGTGGCAAAGCACTTTGTCTTTGTTCATTTTTCTCCAGCAAAGAGAGGAAGGACCAGATCTAGCCCTCCTTCCCAAGCCAGCTGTGCCGCCATAAAGCCAGAATTATAAGCAGATTCTCAGGCCTCTGGGTCACGTACTTGGGAGAGCCACTGTGCCATTAATCAAAGGACACTGCTTGGTCTCTGCATACAAGTGGCTCTTCCCCATCCTTCTCTCCTGTTCTGCAAATTCTGACACAAAAGCATTAATCAGCCCAGGGTATCATTTATCAACCTAGCATTTGCTGACATTGTACCCTTGTAGGAGAATGACTGCAGAGGCAGCACTACAGGCCAAGAGTTGGGATGAAGCTTTTATCCCTCTAAATACATTAACACCAAAGCATGCCTTGGTATCAGCCCAGCCTTTGCTTGTTTCCCTACTGCTCTCTGGCATTTTCCCAATCATTTTAAGCAATGGCAACCACCAAGTTATTGTTCCTTCAAAAAGGGGTGAACAGCCTCGCCAGAACTGGGGACTGCTGTGGTTTATCACACTGTGGAAAGGGAGGACTAAGTATACGGGAGGCAAACTTCTCATTTCCATCATTGAAGAGCTTCAAAACAAATCGTTCTGCCAAAATTCAGTAGCTAAATTTGGGCAGTGCAATTTGGGGACATGGGAGGAGGCAGTTGAGCTGGTTTTCCATTCCAAGGATGAAAACAGGAGCACGTTGCCTTCCAGAGGTTTTCCTCCTTCATGTCTTCTGCCTCAGAGCTGTTCAAGAAAAAGAGAATCCACTTGAATGGCTCTCAGTGTTAGCCAGTGAATTCTAATGTGCTTGAAAAATTGCTCAAAGTCTGGATCATGAAGCAAACATTCATGACTATAGACTGTAATTCAAAGGAATTCATCATAGTTGCCTTCAAGCCTTTAGTTGCAGACCCTCACTGCCGCAGAAGAGGGGCCAACCCTATCCAGATGCTTACCATCTCTTGACATCCCCACCGCCAGACATTTCTTGAAGCGGCAATGCTGGCAACGGTTGCGATTCATACGCATGATCATGCAGTTTTCATTCTTCACGCACATCTTGTAGTTGATGTTCTGCTGGATGCTCCGGCGGAAAAAACCCTGAGGGCCCCCAAGGAAAGAAGAGTGAGGAGATGGGAGGTCAGCCAACAAACGCACACGTGTAAAATGAGTCTACTGGTTTTCAGCTTTCTACTCTCAGATTTGGGTTTTCCCAGATGTGCCAATATGACATCTCTAATAAAATGGAACTTTGAGGAAACTCAAGCCTTGGAGTCTTCTTTTGTTTAGGGTTATTACTTGTGGCCATAAATCAAGAATTATTGGTACTGTAGTTCTTATTTTAGAGAAATCAAACAGCCAATGGAGAATCCAACTTGTGGATTAATAAATTAATCCAATTTGCATGTTAATGGAGAATCTATTAAGTAATTTCTCTTTAGCCCGGGATTGAAACCAAAACTCAGTTTCAATTCAAGTTGCACCTTCCGCCAATAGACCTACCAGTGTAGGATTTTATATTAAGTGTCCTAAATATTTTGGACTTTTTAAAAAAACAGCATAATTGACTCTTTTGAACACTGACTTTGTCCCGAGGACATCAATGGACAGCTAATAAAACAAGCTAGTGGATCATCAAATAAAACAACCCAGAGTTTTCAATGGGGACCGAAGTGACCAGATTCAAATGATCATACTTTGGACCTTTATATGCTGGGAAAGGTAGCAAGAAAGGTAAGAAAAGGATGAGCAGCATCAAGGTTGATGGACTCAAATTATAGTGGTAATGGGTACATTGGAAGACCCGAAGGACCAGATTAAGAAAAGATCATCCTGGAGAAAACCCATCTGCATGGTCACTAAAACTTGACACCACCGCTTTTAGGGCACATAATCAACCAATCCATCTTGAGCATTTCAACTTGAACATAATAGAAACAAACAAAAGAGGAAGAAAGCAAGAGAATGAACCTACCTTACATCCTTCACAAGCATGAACCCCATAGTGGAAGCCTGAAGCAATGTCTCCACAAACTTTGCAAAGCAACACCATCCCACCAGTCTCTGCAAAAGAAAGAGAGGAACTGATCTTAATTCCCTGCCAGGCCCAGGTTTCTGATCCAATCTCCCTCTTCTCTGGCCCAGCCCACTGAAGTAACTTTCCCTAACTTGTCTATGGCTTCTCCATCATTTAGCTCACTGTTGCCCCAAAGGTGCTTTTTCCAAAAGGCAGCTGGACTTCGCCTCTCATTTCGCATCTCATCCAAGAAGCTTCTTCGGTTCAGAACGAAACGTTTTCCAATAAAAAAACCCCAAGGAAGTCCAGTTGCCTTTTGGAAAAGGCATCTTTGGGTTTCCCCAATTTGCTGTCCTCCAAGAAATAATAAAGGTCAACTCCTATAATCCCAGTCAGCATGCCTTTAGGATTATGGAAATGGAAGCTCAGCAAACCTGGAAGGGAAGAGCTCCATCAGAATGGAAACCATGTGAACTTTTATTTAAAGTCACATGCACACCTGTACGGAAAGATTTTGCACGTTGGACTACCATTCAAACACGTTTTACTGACTAACGCACTACTGGCTAAATTCACATCTCACATTCAGGAGAAACCAAAATTCAAAAGCCATGATTCACCATTGTAACTATCGTAAGGGACCAAATCACAATACAGCTTAGTAATGCACGGGAACCTTGTCAATATACTTGCAAAAAGCTTTCGTAAATAAAATAATGCTATGCTTCCAATAAGGAGGGTTTAGAAATTTCAAAGGACTGGGCAGAGATCTATGCCTTCTCTAATGGTTCACTTTTTTTTTTGCTCGAAGCAAAAAGATTTTGAGCAATGGGTGATTTTCAACATTTGATTAAGTCAGAAAATGAGCGCACCCAAAAGGTAAGTAACAAGAGTTAACTTCAAGGAGAATTAACAGTTGTTGGTCTTTCTATCTGGATCCCAAGTCCGTACATACACAAGGGAATGATTATTACGTCACTCCACCTATATTAAATTGAGAAGAGGAGGTGTATGTGGAAAGTCACTTACTTGTGAATGTGCTAGTAGCTCCATTCTGCTTGGTGGCAGGCACCTTATTTGGTGTTGGGGGCAGCTGGCCCTTGCTGGGGTAGCAGATCCCTTCAGGAAACTGGAAGGCTACCTTGGGTGAAGAGGGGGAGCTGGCCTGCTGCGGCTTGATGGCTCCAATCTCGGTGAGGGTCAGCTCTTCTAACGAGGATGGCAGCGAGTGTTGGGGTGAAGACACCAGGTATCCACTGGGAGGGCTGCCTGGAGTGGGGCTGGAGCCAGCTGTTGAACCCACATAGAGGATCACGCCACCTGATGCATGAGAAGAGAGAGGGAAGTTGAACCCAGTGCAGAGCAAGAAATATGACTTTGGCGGAGATATGCAGGAACTATTTACCTAGGCAAAAGGGACTGAAACATGTTTAAAATCCAGAACAATGAAATAGCATTTGGAAGCAGGTCAGGCAGAAAGCTCCCTAATTTACTGAAGTATAAGGAGGAGGAGGAGGAAGAGGAGGTACAGCACAATCAGACTTGCAAGATTCTAGTTATTATAGCCAATCTCAGTAAAAGTAGTTTTATCCTTCCTGAAGAGTTGATTCCTGGTCTGGTCTAGCTGACAACCAGGAACTATGGATGGCACTGCAGAGGGAGTAAGAATCTGCAAACAAAATGGCTGCCTTCCAAGTCAGTGCTCTGGCTGGAAATCTCTGCAAGAGCACACATTTGGGAAAGATAAAGAGCCACTGAACCCATATCCTGTCCAAGGATGACGCTACCCATACCCCACTGATTAACTCACACAATTCCGACCATGGTCTGCCTGAAGCATGTCACGTACTTCAAACTAAATAAAGATAGTCTCTTTAGAGAGAGAGAGAGACGCTGCTACCATCAATCTGATCATCCCACTGGGTCATGGCCTGTACAATTTATGTCTGACTAAAGTGAATGCCTGTGAGGCACATACTATAGCTGGCATGCCAGAGGCCTCCCTGCCTTCATTGCAATTCCGAGCAAGCAGGCAGGCAAGTTGTTTCTGAAACATGACTGGTAGGTTGTGTTTGCTGGATGGGTTATAAGCCTTGCAAGCTTCCAGTAGTATGTTGAAAGAAATAAGACCTACATTTCTAGGTCACTCGTTCAAGAAATACAAGATCCTACATATGAAGGAACGAAGGATATTTCCAAGCAGCAACAAACTACAACTTAACCTTCCTTTCCTAGCTTTGTGTACTGCATTTTCTTCTTCTTGATGGCCGTAGAAGAGGCAGGATCCAAGCACTTGGAAGCTCTCATTGTCTGTGAGTGAGCAGAGACAGAGGATGCAGGCGCTGCTGTGTTGCATTTCCACAGGCCTTCAGCCTGCCTACACAAATGACATTCTTAGTTGGAACACACAGAGGTCAAGAATCTGTATTCACATTATCAGAGAGTGCTTCCGGACAAGGGCTTGAGTATGCAATTCCTGTGAGTTGTTCACAGATCTTGGGGAGTGGGGGGGGGGGATGGGGATGTAAGCAGTCAAGCCACAGCATCTTCTCACTTTCAACCTTCTTGCATTTCCTAGTTTTAATTTTTTAAAAAAAAATAAGGATAATGCAATAATAACTGTGTAGGACAGCTATGAAGCAAACAGATCCTTTTTACTCTTCAGCAGCCATTTAGAAATGGCAAACAAGCAACAAACAACACCCACCCCAAAGCCTGGCACTGCTACAGAAACACAGAAAAACGATGACTCCTTTTCTCCTACAAAGATGGTAGGCCACCAACAGAGTCCAGCCTTTATGCTGCTGAAATGCCACTCTGTAGCAGGAACAAAAATAAGACACTGCTCTGTACCCAGATGGCAACCTTTTCTGCCCAAGAGGGACCCCTGCCATACACTACAAGCTGTAGTACAGGAGATACACAGAGCTAAATTGCAACACCAGCATTTATTCGGCCCTCGTGATTTAAGCCCACCCTTCTTATTCTTGACCCTGGTAAGACACAGTAAACAAGTGTCTCATTTTTCCAGTCTTCTTTCTGCCAACAGGTTGACCTGCCAAACTATATATGAGATGTCAGAGAGGAGGAAGTTGGGAAACTGAATTTGAACTAGGTCACTGCCACCCAAAATTATCATCCCCCCCCCTTTTTTTCCCCCTGAAAAAAATCTCTTCGTGCATGGCTCTCATCTGTTCTGCGGTTATTGCCAAGTATGTCTCAAGGTACAAAGCCAATGACCAGCTGAAAGCATGCAGGCTCCATGTGATTGCTGGACAAGGCCAGAGAAACAGCAGGAAGCATGGCCCAAGAGGCCCAGTCTATAGAAAACTAGGGCAAACAAATGGCACATACAGGCGAACAACCAAACCGCAGAGCTCTGCAGAAAGTCATTCCAGAAAGCAACCCCTAAGCCAGCCTTGGGGCAGAGCTCTTCACCCTGGTTCCCAGGGAGTATTTAAAAAACAACAGGATTATCGCTCCATATTTTTAGATAGCAATCTAAGGCTATTGGATAACAAAGCAACAGCTTGTGATGAAGTTGCAAATAGAGGAATGTCAGGATGGAGGTCCAGCTTGCTCATACATCCAGCCAAAACAAGGAATTAACTCGCAACCAAAATGGGGCAAGTCAGGTGATAGTCCCTTATCTGATAAAGGCTATTAGGTCAGATTTGCAGGCTAACCTGTGCTCCTAAAGCCTCTTCCTTAGTGCCACGTAACTGTAGCCTAACAAGCTCCAGTAAGCACGGGGGAGGGGGACATATGTTCACTCGATTGCTTTTGTTTCATCTCCAGTTCATTGAGGGAAATACCTCAGTCACTCTTAACTGCTCCAGTTTTAAAGTAGCATTTTCTCTCTCTTCTCCCAACACAATATTTAAGTTCACTATTGATGCAGTGGTTAATATTAAAGCTAGGATGTGCTCAACTTCAGGCCTTCACCCCTAGGCTGCTGCAGGCCTCACTTTTCCCTTTTAATCATTGGATGTGACTTGGACTGCAGGCAAAGCCGAACACCTGGCTTCTACCTGAGTAATGCTTAACCGGTATTTTTTATAGCACTTGTCAAATCTTCTCCTTAAAAATACAGGGCTTAGTTCTTTTCTGAGAGCGTGTTGGATTTGTATTTTTTTTAAAAAACTTGAGGCCTAGCCCTATAATGTACAGTTCAATTTAAACCAGGAAACAGACTTCGTTTTTTGCTGTGTGATGTTTGTTCTATCAACACTGGGTGTATATGACAGGTTTTCCACTACTTTTGCCAAAAAATAGGCTTTGTATTTTTAACTGTTTTCTCTCCTTTGGTTATTTGTGAGACTTTTACATGAGCACCAGAACAGTTGCACTTAAGTTGTCCTAAATGGGTAGGGAGAAGGCACCTACTCCTTTTTGCCTACTCCATTCTGGCTCGGCAGCACCTAGTGCCATGCCGATAAATGCTATTTCATGGAGCCTTTCACAATTACATGTTCTACCAGTTCTTTCCAGACACTGCCAGCCATGAGGTCAGAAACTGCCCTCCTTGGTCGTTCACTGCCAGCCAGCGCTACCATTCCTTGGCAGAACAAATCAAGGAGTCAGCTCACTTGTTGACTGCTCCCTCCCACTTCACCTGCAACATGCCTGAGATCTACCAGATGGATTATTTTTAAACACGCTCTCTTTTGCTCTCTTTGAGGTGTGCACGAGGTACTGCACCAAGCAGCAGGAGAACATCAACCTGCCTCAGCCTGCACCTGCCACCCAATTTTGGAGCATCATGATAGGTGGCATGAGCCTATTATTCCCAGCATCTGCCTAGGTTATCCTACCTGCCTACTCAAAGGAGTGGCTAACAGCATGTTAAAGCAAGTCTTCTGAAAAACCTTGAGATTTCAATCTGGCTGAACAGGAACAGATCTAACCATTTCTCCATCCAGCCCAATATTGCGTGCTCTAGGCATTTCTTCAGGGTATAAGCCTGATAGGATCTTCCATATTAACTGCAACGTGAGCCTCCCTAACTAGGGAGATGCCAGGGAAACAAAACATATGCCCTTTCCACCAAAGTTTGACTTTCCCCACAGACTGCTCTCTCTTTTGTTTCTTGGACCCCCTCCCTTCCACTACATCAGTGATGGGATTCAAATAATTTAACAACCGGTTCTCTGCCCTAATGATTTCTTCCAACAACCAGTTCACCAAACTGCTCAGACAGTTAACAACCGGTTCTCCCTAAGTGTTGCGAACTGCCTGAATTCCACTACTGCACTACATATATGTTGCCATATTCTTTTGTTATTTTTCTGCATACAATTTTTCTCACCCCCTGCCTATATGAAGTGGGCCACAGAGGTTTAGCAGAAACCAATCTTCCCCTTATATCTGTGCCCAAACTTAACACACCCACAAGGAACCCACAGCAAAACTGGAAATGTACTTTCCACGTGAACCAAACTTAACACACCCACAAGGAACCCACAGCAAAACTGGAAATGTACTTTCCACGTGAACCTCTCCAGACTCATCTTCCCATTGACCCAAGGGATTTCAGCTGTCTCCACGACCAATTATCACCAGTCAACTCTGTCCTGCAAAATCTCTTGACTTGAAAAACATGTGCCCAAAATAAACAGCTTTTCTTTTCCATTTTCACAGGCATGTTGGGGCTTAAAAGGGCAGCAGCCATTCACTCATACCTCAGTGAGTGCTGCCAACTTTAAAACCATTCTGGCCTTGTATCCAATGAGAACATGCTCAGAGGATGGTTGTGAGGCATCAGGAATCTTTCGGCTTTGGCCTCAAGCCTACATGAACTCAGCCTCCCTAGATTACAAAGATGGCCCAACCATCTTCAAACATACAACAATAAACTCAAATGATGAAAAAGGTCAGCAATAACAAAGCTGGAATACAGCTGTTGGCCTCAGCTTTAATAAGGTGTCCCTTGATTTTATTGTCAGGTTTGCAATGATCAAGGAAGCAAATTGTTCCTTATCCCAAGAATGCCTAAGGATCCGTTTGGAAGCGCTAGAGATGCTAACACAAGAACAGAGACGTAATATTTTCAGTAATTTTG